>NC_090174.1:33555523-33710523 GCF_024679245.1 Pseudorasbora parva
AGAAAAATATATTGTATCGAAACATTTTGAAATCTAGAACAACAGAAGCTGAAAATAAATATAAAGACTATAAGAATAAATTGGTAAATATAATTAGAAACAGTAAAAAAGAATATTATACTAAATTATTGATTGAACATAAACAAAATATATAAGGAACATGGAAAGTGCTAAATACATAAAAGAAAATATAAGGGTGAGTATCCAAATCATAAAGATAATAGAATTGTAAACCATTCAATTTGATGCAACAATGTATGCATTTTAGCAAATTCATGAATGCCAATAAATCTTCACAAATATGAAGTAATTTCTTCCTCACTTATTCTCAACCAACATCGGAAAAAGCACTTTTGGAGGGCCGTCTCAACCACAAGCATGTCAGTTACTGTGGTTTATTTCAAATGGATTTCATAACTCACTACTTAAGAGCTATCTCACTGTCATCTTTAATATTCCAAGCCCTGCCAAACAAACAAATCACTTTTTTTTAAAAAATAATTTGAAGTCAGCTACTCCCACAGACATCCACCCAGTACCTCCTATTAATCATTGAACAAGCATTCCAGAGAAAATTCTCACAACTCCATTGTTACAGTGTTTAGTCAGTTTCCTGTTGCTTACTGATGTCACAACTCACTCAGCAGAGTCGAGGTTAGTTTTGCAGGTTGTATTTAATGAAATCTCATTTTCTAGAGCTCAGCTAAAACAAGCTTCTATAGAGAGCAAAAGGGACTAATGAACCTCAGACATGTTTTAGATGTCACGGTCGGGACCACAAAGAAAATAGTGCAAGGACTCAAGTGCAGAAATTAATGATTAATTTACAACTACAAAAAACACAAAACCCACACGGGGCCGGGGGGTGGGGCATAAACTGGAAATATATAAACTGAAAACCATACCAACACAGGGAAATGGGAGACATAGACAGAACAAGGATACGACACAGACTGTTCTTCTTCTTCTTCTTCTTCTTTAGGGTTTAACGGCAGCTTGCATCCATTAGTGTTGCACTACTGCCATCTTCCGGTTTCACTTTCCTGTAATATCCATTACATCATATTCTTTTCATCAGACCTGTCGTTCTTAAAAAAATGAAAAAACTTCCTCTTCTTTGTTCATTCGCCCCACTTTCCAGTATTTCCTTCATTCCTGTCTCTTTTCCTAATTCTTCCATCATTTCTTTTCTTTGTTCATCATACTGTTTGCAACTCATCAGCACATGCTCTGTAGTTTCTGCAACCTGACAATACCCACAAAAACCCGTTGGATGCTTCCTTATAATATGTAGAGTGCTATTCAAATTACTGTGACCTATCCTTAATCTGGTCATAACTATTTCTTCTCTTCTATTTCCTCCCCTATTCTTCACATCCCCAACTTTATTTTGAATATTATACAAATGTCTCCCTTTAATTTCCCTGTTCCACTGACTTTGCCATTCTCTAATGGTTTCTTTCCATATAATACTCTTCCCTTCTGATTTTGACAACTTAATATTTGTTTCAATACTCTCTTTTTTAACAGCTTGTTTGGCTAACTTGTCCACTCTCTCATTACCCACAATGCCGATATGCGCTGGAATCCAAATCAGTTGAATCTTACTACTTTTTTCCCTTATTCTTGTGTATATTGTCAATATTGTATACAGTAAGTCCTGATGACTATTTGACTTGCCTATCCTGAGACTGTACAATGCTGATAAAGAGTCACTTCCAATTAATGCTTTACTTATTTTGTTTTCCTCAATCCATTCTAATGCCATCATAATAGCGTATAATTCCACTGTATATACACTCAGATCATTGGTAGTTCGTCTGCAAATCTCACTTCTTTGATTAAAAATGTAAACTGCAGATCCAGTTTTCCCTGTTTCTGGATCCTTTGAACCATCTGTATAGATCTGTATGTAATCTTTATATTTATTTCCTGTATATCTATAAAATTCAGCTGCCAAATCTATACTATTGCTAGCTGTTTTGGCTTGCAGTAACTTAAAATCAACTTCCATGATTTCTAGATTCCAAACCGGGATATCAGGCCATGTTACAGTTGAACAAATCTCCTTTTCATACACTCCCAAGTCTTTAGCTGCCGCATCTCCTATCCACCCAAAACTTAACTTTTGTGCTCTCTCCCTTTCCCAGTTATCTTGCAGTATTCTTTTGATAGGATGACTATTTCCATGTCCTTTTATATTTATCCAATAATTTACAAGCAACTGTTTACGTCGTATGTTCAATGGCATTTCTCCTGCTTCAACTTGAAGAGCACATACTGGTGATGTTTTTACAGCTCCTAAACATAATCTCAGTGCTTTCGCCTGCATTACATCAAGCCTCATTAGTACAGATTTGGCTGCTGATCCATATGCCACACTTCCATAATCCATCCTTGATCTTATTAAACTTAAATATATATACTTCAGCGATTTACAATCTGCACCCCATTCTAGTCCTGTTAAACATCTCATTATATTTATTACTTTCTTACACTTGTCCTCCACATTCCTGACATGCTCTACCCATGTTAACCTTGCATCAAAGTGTACTCCTAAAAAGCGAAATGTTTTAACTTTCTCCAAATTACTTCCATATAGTTTTAAATGGATATTGTCCTTGATTTTCTTCCCTGTAAAAAACATCACTTTAGTTTTCTCTATAGAAAATTTAAAACCCCACTTTATTCCCCACTTCTCAACCTGCTGGATCCCTTCTTGTACTTTTTTAACTATATGTTCTACATTTCTTCCTTTTTTCCAGATTGCCCCATCATCCGCAAACAGTGATCTTCCCATCCCTACTGGTATATTTCCATATATATCATTTATCATTATCGAAAACAAAGTGGGACTTACTACACTTCCCTGAGGTGTTCCGTTCTCTATTATATATTCACTTGATAAGTCTGCCCCTATCTTGACCTGAATTTTCCTCCCTTCAAGGAAATCCTTTACCCAGTTAAATAGTTTCCCACCAATTCCCATATTATGCAATTTAATCAATAATCCCTCTCTCCATAGCATATCATATGCTTTTTCTACATCAAAGAATACTGCCACTACCATCTCTTTATTTACTTGTGCTTTCCTTATGTCATCTTCCAAGCTTAATACTGCATCCATTGTATTCCTCCCTCTTCTAAATCCACTCTGACATTCAGCCACCATACCTCTTTTTTCTACAATGTACATTAGTCTCTCATTTATCATTCTTTCCATTAGCTTACATACATGGGATGTTAAGGCAATGGGTCTATAACTTGTTGGTTTACTAGAATCTTTCCCTGGTTTTCTTATAGGGACAATAATTGCTTCCTTCCAATTCTTTGGTAGTTTCCCTTCCTCCCACACTTTATTGTATAGCATCAACAACTTCTTCTTTCCCTCTTCGCTTAACTGTTTCAGCATGCTATAGCAAATGTCATCTTTTCCTGGGGCAGTCTTCCCAGTTTTGTCCATTGCTCTATTTAACTCTCCCATATTAAATATTTCATTTTAGCTCATCCTCAACATTTATCACCTTCCTTAGTGCCTCTATATTTTCAGATTTAGTTATTTCTCTACCTTTCTTCCCTTCTTCAGATAAATTATTAGAGCTGTGCACTTTGACAAATGTATTTACTAACATTTCAACCTTTTCCTTATTCGTCACTGCAATTTCATTTCCAGTACTCAAGACTGGGTAATTCCATTCTCTCCTGTCTCCACCCATCTTTTTAATCATTGTCCACACCTCTCCAATCTGAGTTGTATTCCCAATTGAGCTACAGTAATTCCTCCAATATGTTCTTTTTGACTGTCTTACTGTTTTCCTTACTAATGCCTGATCATGCTTATATTGAATCATGTGTGTAAAATTATGAGTCCTTTTCATTATTTTAAATGCTTTATTCCTATTTCTGACTGCTTCTTTACATTCTTCATTCCACCAAGGTACTGTTTTCCTTTTAACATTACCTTTACTTTTTGGAATGGACTCTGTTGCCGCTGTTATTATACCTTGCTTTATTTTATTTTCAATTGTTTCTATATCCTCATTATACTCAACCTGATTCATACATTTATCACTTTTTTTCCGAAATTTTTCCCAATCAGCCTTCTCAAATATCCATCTTCCTCCTCTTTCTTCTGCACTTTTAGATATAGAAATATTGACTTTACATAATACTGGATAATGATCACTTCCTACTGTTCCATCTTTATATACACTCCAATTACATATAGCTGCCATACTACTGGAAACCAGCGTAAGGTCAAGTACAGACTCCTTCCCAGTAGTAACCTCTATCCTTGTTTTACTTCCATCATTTAAACATACTAAGTTGTTCTCCTCCAATAAATCTTCTATTACTTGTCCATTAGCATCAGTCTTCTCACTACCCCACAATGTATTATGTGCATTAAAATCCCCACACCACACAATATTACTTCTATTTTGTCCCTCTATTTCCTCCAGCTTGCTTATCTCTAATTTCCTACACGGATTGTAATAATTTATGACTACAATCTTTTTTCCTTCACCCCATGCTTCTATTACAACATATTCTTGTCCATTCCCTGTACCTAACACCCTGTGCGGTATCCCCTGTCTTACAAATGTAACACATCCTCCTCCACTACTATTTTTCCTATCTTGTCTAACTGATTCATATCCATATATGATAAAATCCAAATTAGGCTTTAACCATGATTCCTGGACGCAGATAATATCTGGCTTTACTCTTCTACTTTTAACAAATTGTTTAAAATCCTGTCCATTTGCCATCAAGCTTCTTGCATTCCATTGAAGGATTAGCATTACTACAATTAACCTACACATGTTGACTCTTGACTCGACTGTACACTGAGTTCATCCCTTACTTCTTCCCATTTCAATCCTGTCATACCCATATGATGTATTGCTGCTTTAACAATAATCTGAATTCTTTCAGTTTTAGACCTGATTTCAGCTGTAGCATTTATCACCCCTGCTATGAATATCACTATTTTCTTTCTTTCCTCCTCCCATTGTTCCTTCTTTTCTTGTTGGCACTCCCTTACCTCCCTTACAAGTCCTCTGGTCTGCTCTTTTTCCTGCTCAGTTCTCTTAACAGCCTCAACATACGAAAGTTTTTCTTTTGTTTTTATCTGTTGTATTTTAACTTCCTTTCTCATCACTTCACATCCCCAAAATGCCACACTATGACTCCCTCCACAATTACAACACTTTGGCCTTACTTCCTCACCACACTTTCCATACTCATGATCACCACTGCACCTAGCACACCTTCTCTTTCCTTTACATACCTTAGCCATGTGCCCAAACTCCTGGCAGTTATAGCATCTCATTGGTTTAGGTACATATTCCCTTATGTTGTATACCATAAATCCATAATACAGCTCTTTTGGTACATCCTTTGTTTCAAACTCAACCAACACAGACTCCGTTTCTATTTTTTCAATTCCTCTTGTCATTCTTACTGCATTTTTAACTGACCTATTCTGCCTTTTCAAGTTCTCCACCATCTCTTTCATACTTACTGTACGTGGAATTCCATATACCACTCCCTTACTACCACCTGTTCTTTTTTCCCCCACTCTTGCTACTTTTACTACCTTAACTTTTCCAATGCAACTCATCTTCTTTGCTTTTTCCATCTGCCTTTCATTACTACAACCTATCAGTAAATTTCCATCTCCCAAAATCCTTGCATATTTTACTTCTCCTACCTGTTCCTTTATTATTTTGGTTAACTTAATCGGATCAATTCTCTTAACTCCTCCTTCTCCCTCAAATCGCACCACTACATTAAATAGCATGCTTTTGGGATCCTTCCTTTCATCTTCTCTTTCCTCACTTTCCGTCCCATTTGAGCAAGCATCTCCTTTTTTCTTTCTTTTACGACTAACTGCCTTCTTATCCCTGCGCACTCTCCCTACCTCCTCCCAATCACTTTCCCTCCTCTCATCACTGCCATTCCCCTCTATTCCACTATACTCCATTTCATCTTCTTGCCTCCCTGCCATCCCAGCGAAATTATTAGCTTAATGACCGACTAGAAGCTGTGAGAGAGCACCGCTACCGGACCTATACAGGCCGTCGGCCGATGCACTCCCACACCACTCCCCAATCGACTCACCAGCCAACAAGATCGCACTTCGTATTCCAGATAGAGGGGAGAAAAAAGGGTCAAAAAAACTTGTATCCTCTCGCCGTCCACTAACAGTTTCTGCTGCTCTACTCCAGGAAATGACGCAACACAAGCCGCCACCCCTCTCCCCTATTAGGTCTCACGACACAGACTGACAAACACAAGGAGCTTATAAAGGGAAGAAATCAAGAGGGAACAGGTGGGAGAAATCAAACACTAATCAGATAACAAGGGGGGAGGGATCAGACACTTACAGGAGCACATGTTCAGAATGACAAAACCCACATGTGCACACAAGACAGAACAGGCATGTGACATTAGAGTTCATGTTGGGATAGCCAACAAGGGGGTAATCTAGCACTCGGAAAGCGTTCCACCCATAGGGGTGGCCATTGCTAACCAAGCCATCACCTGCTGTTAGCATCCCATTGACTCCCATTCATTTTTGAGTCACTTTGACAGTGAATAACTTTACATCAGAGGCGTTTAAAGACTCACATTGTCCATTGTTCATTTCTAAAGAAACTCGACAATGCATATAAAACTCCGTTACCTTGTATCTTACACTATCACCCCGCAGAAGCTGTTTTTGTAAAAATAGGCTAACGATTGCGTCATAACCAACGCGACTCTGTCGCACAGTTGAGAAATTACCGTAGAGCTGAGGAGACGCTCGCAGGCAATCTTTTACTGTCTATGAGACAGTCGGGGGGACGTGGAGACATAAAGTCTGATAAAGTCAAGGGAGAAAAAATGGAGAGAAGCCCATAGTGAGCCAAAAGCAACGGGAGAAAATATTTAAACAACGTGATTCAGATTTCACTTTCCACAACTACTAGAAGACCTACAACTGTCAGACAGGAGGCTTACGTCACATCTACGTCGTCAAGCTCAGTCTGAGCCTGCGCAGTTCGCTCAGCCATCAGAAAGTGAGTGCTCCTTTACTGACATCACTTAACGCCGTAGAAGTCAATGGGATAGCTCTGTCCATTTCTTTTACTGTCTATGATAGCCAACAAAACAGTGCCTCAAGTGGAAACAAACTAATACTGCACTCTGATCAATTAATTACACAAAAAACAATTACACTCTGGTATTGTTGGATAAGAATATAAACTATAGCTTATATAAACCTAAAATAAAATACATAAACAGTAATTTAAAAAACAATCTATTGAGAAAATATCTGGATAATATGAATGCATAGTCAGTTTTAAATATCTCAAGTTTAAACAAAAACCTCCAGTAACAAAACTTCCTCATTATTTGATTTCCTTAATTATATTGATTATCTTCACATTCTCAATCCTCACACCTCTCTCCTTTCTTGTTTTCAGATCGCAGTGGCAGCAGTTGGCCATCAGGGAGAGTTGTTGGTTGTTCTGTCTTTGAGGATTGGCAGCTCTAGAATTGTCTTTCTACAGGATCTGAAACACACACACACACACACACACACACACACACACACACACACACACACCACACACACGCACACGCACACGCACACGCACACGCACACACACAAAACACATCAGTAAAATCACATGAATGTGGTAAACCAGCAATTTCTGTTCCACCAGTAAAAGTCCACCAGTTACACATACTGTAATCACAGTGAAAAAAGAAGAAATATCACACACTGTAAAAAAAAAAAAAATTCTTCAATTGAAAAATTTAAAGTGACTGATCACATCTAAATTTTTCAGTTGGCCCAGAAATTCAATTCAGCTAAATGGAAAATTTAGATGTGATCAGTCGCTTGAAAATGTTCAGTTGGAGACATTTTTTTTTTACAGTGCACATTAAAACAAATGATTTCAAAATAAATTGCAATAATGTAATTTGTAACAAACTTTTTTGACATTTTCAATATGGGAAATATGTTTAAGGTAAATAATTATGATTTCAATATTTTCACCCTGCAACATACACACAACACATTTCAGTAATATTCTATCTTTGAATGTAAATGTTTAACTAAGCTTAATAAATGCACTGATATTGCTGTAATGTGTTTACAAAATCTAGGAAAAAAACGGCACTGTAAATGTATAGAGAGAGAAATCATGTGCGATTATGTAAATAATATGTTTAGTTGGTCAGGCACACCATGTACTGGTGGCCTCACTGAGTTGCACATTAATACACTCAATCATATTGCATTTCATAAAACACATGGCAAATGAACATATGATACACTCCTTATGTAGGCCTACTTATGTAAGTGGCTAGACTGCAGTCACACACTTAGAGATGCGAAATGAACCATGGTGTCAGAATAATTATCTGTGGGTCCATTAACAGACTGACACTACTATGGATATGAAGGAAATCTCTCTCTCTCTCTCTCTCTCTCTCTCTCTCTCTCTCTCTCTCTTTCTCTCTCTCTCTCTCTCTCTCTCTCTCTCTCTCTCTCTCTCTCTCTCTCTCTCTCTCTCTCTCTCTCTCTCTCTCTCTCTCTGTAGGTGTGAGTGTAATCTTGTAATGTACGAGATATTTTCAGCCTGGCTTTGCTGTTCACAAGTTCATGCAATTATTCTCACATCACCTGCACATTTGTAGAGTGAAACTCATTTAAAACAATCTGCACTCAAAATATAATGCATTATAATGCAATTATTCAAAACTCAGTTTAGTGTGCAATCAATTTTCATTATTTAAATATTAGTTTACTTAAACTATATTGCATCATGCTAAGCTCTGCCATTAATGATATGCATACATTTATGCATAAGCATAAAATACATAAGCATGATTTATATCAACTTCACTGATTGAGTTCGTTGCTGAGTCAATGCAATACAACCCAGAGAGACAGAGAGATTACGGATGAGATCAGAAGGCGAGAGAGAGAGAGAGAGAGAGAGAGAGAGAGAGAGAGAGAGAGAGAGAGAGAGAGAGAGAGAGAGAGAGAGAGAGAGAGAGAGAGAGAGAGAGAGATTTCCTTCATATCCATAGTAGTGTGAGAGAAACAGATCTTCCCTTCTGACAGTCACAAAATAAACATGAACACTTAACCATTTATCTGATATTGCTGCAGTTCTGTGGCCGGTTGTTTAGAAAGCTTAGTCATCTAAAAAAAAATTGAAAGTGAGTTGCATAAAAGTATAAATTAGTCTAATTTGAATCTGAAAAAGACTTAGCTTACTGCTATTGGTCAGACCAGTTCTTAAGACTTTTTTTTTTTAACATAGTGGATGTGTTTATGCAACTTGCCCCTGGTTAGCATAACAGATTAATTAGTTGACAATAATTTGTTGATTAGCTCTATAAGTTATTTCACATCTTAGACTCGACTGAACAAACTGTTCCATAATTTAATGGATTTAAATTGGAAGTAAATTATTTACTTAATGCATAAGACACTATTAGTGCGTACTGTTGCATATGTCATTCCTACCAAATATAATCATTGTCAGATTATCAATCGAAAATAAAATGACACCGCTCTAGGTGACCTGTGAGACTTTCAGTTGATTTCACCACCCAAACATCATTACAGGCATGCAAGCACCCGCATATTTACACATATTCATTATCATTATTGACAAATGAAATACGCAGCAAGAGAATCATCCTTAGGAGACAGAACAAATGCTGCTGAAAGTACAAGCTAGAACAGACATGCACACATGCTCTACCTTAAAATCTGGCCTTGAAGGTCATATGGAGTGTTTAGACTCAGGTTACCTGCTGCCCTTCCAAAGGCCAAGTATATTATTAGCTACCACTGCTTGTTAACTTGCTATGCTTACGAAGACTACAGAACATGATGATGACATGGCCTCCCCAGACCCATAGACACAACGTATAATTCTCCATGGAGATTCCATGCAAGACATTCTTAAGTCCAAGTCTCACTTCCACTTCCACATTCGGTATGTGTAATATGTGTCCTAAACAACATTCTTGTTCGTTTGCAGTTACCCAACCATGCATCTTACACTATAGTGCCAAAATTTTTTAACAGGCCATCGTTTGACAGATAATGTGAGGTTTTAGTGTAGTTCTATGTTTCTAAGTTAACTTTAGAAAAATGTATACCCTGATATTGCACACTAGGATTGTATACCATGTTTGACAACAGTATCTAGTATGCAAGAGAGGCAAATGAGAAAGAAGACTTTTTAAAAACTCTTCCTCTGTCCCCACTTTGTGTTGTGTAACTGTCCTGTAGTAGCTGAAGCTGTAATGAGGGTCTGTTCTTTCACTCTACGCAAGCACACTAATGTTACACAACCTACCCCCTCTCCCACATGCACACCATTCTGACACCACCTCACAGACCTAGAAAGATAAGACATGACTATACACACCCAACTCGAAGAAATAATGTTCAAAGATTGGAAGGCATCACATTTACTGCCATTCAAAAGTTTGGGGTCAGTAAAAAAAAAAAAAGTAATATTTTTATTCAGCAAGGATGCATTACATTGATCAAAAGTGAAAGCAGAGACTTTTACAACAGATTTTTTCAAATAAATGCTGTTCTTTTGAGCCTTCCATTGGCAAATAAATGAAACAAAGTATCACCATTTCCACCAAAATATTAAGCAGCACAACTTAAATGTTTATCTTAAGCAGCAAATAATTAAAAATGTATTTTAAATACAATTTTTACAGTTACCTATCTCGAGGGAACTCGAGCTGCGTCGAAACGCTAGGGGAACGCCTCTGTGACGCGTCATGAAGCACTCGTGAAATCAGTCCAATAGCGGGGAGATACGTCATAGGCGGGTGACGTCATCGACCACGAAGCTATAAAGCACACCCGAACAAAACAGTCATTAGCTTCTGTGCCTTCACAAAGCGCTCTGTGTGAATATTGTATGTCCATTTATTGTGTGTGTTGAGAGAAAGAAAAGAAAAGAAATATGGCAAGCAGTCAGTTTAGGCGTTGTGTTACTCCCTGCCCACGTTACTTCACGGGTGGGGATACACACGACTATGTGTGATGTGTTTGGGGCTCGAGCATTCCCAGTCAGCTCTCGAGGGGGTTGGCTGCGAGCATTGCGAGAGACTCCCAATGCGCACATTAAGATCACGCCGGGCACTCTTCGAGGAGAGTGCTTTGGCTCACGGTCCTCAGGGCTCGGGTCCCGCTGTTGCCGAAGCGCAGCGAAGGCTCGCGTCCTGGGGATCGCAGATGGATCTAGTAGCGGGGTTAGAGATGGGTGATCCCCTATCTCTGCCCTTACCCGCTGGATCTCATGCCTCAGCTCGTGAGTTGGAAGCACGCTCTGCGGTTTCTTCCACTCGCACTGAGGCACATGATCAGCAGCAGCACTCCAGTTCCGAGGAACTGGATGTTGTTAGTGTCAATGAGACTGATGATTTGTTGCCACCCATGCACACACACGCTCAGGAGGAGCTTATGGAGGTTGTGACTCGCGCCGTAGCCAGATAGAGCTTAGACTGGCCGGCCGAGCAGCATGATATACAGCAAAGACAAAGCAGGCCGGACGAGCGATTTTTGCCGTCATATGCACAACCTCCAAGGCAGGGCTTGCCGTTCTTCCCAGACCTCCACACCGAGGTGTCGAGGTCCTGGTCGAAACCAGCGTCAGCCAGGGTCTTCTACCCCGCGACATCTGAATATTCTAATATATTAGGGTTGAAGGCTCATGGCTATGCGGCGATGCCTCGGGTGGAAGAGACACTTGCGAGCTATCTCTCCCCTGAGTCAGCATCGTCGCTGCGAGCCCCGCAGCTGCCCACCAAGCCGGTTAGAACAACGTCCGCTTTGGTGGGCAGACATCAGAGAGCGGGACAAATTTTTTTTAATGGATGCGCCCGTTTCTCCTGCCGGCCTTTTTTCGGCGACGCAGTCAGTACAGTCGTCGATCGTTATCAAGAGGCCAGAAAACAGGCAGCAGCATTTCAGAGATTACTCCCCAGAAAAATATATCCCCCTGGGGCTGCCGGGCAGGGCAGGCCCAGCTGAGTACAAACTCTTCCACGCATCGAGCGCAGCAGAAAAATAGAGCGTGGCCGCTCGGGCCCCCCGGAAGAGAGATCGGGGGTCCGGGCGACGCCCTCAGCCGAGACCTTCCCGTGGTAGGGCAGACCTGAGGGCTGACATTATCGCTAGGAAGGCCTCGGCTAAGAAGTCCTGACGCCAGAAGCGCAGGACTTCCGATGGCAGTCCCCTCCGGGAAAGTGCGGCTCGCCGAGGCGCCCGCTCTTTCCCGGTGCCATCGGGGGGCCGGTCTGCCAACCCTGCCACCACTGGTGCTTCAGGGCGCGGCGGTCCCCAGCGAACACATATCTCCATGTCCGCCCGGAAACGTAGCAGCGTGGGGATGTTCGCGCCCTCTCGGGAGGGCCCCTGGGCGGTCAGTTCGGTTGCTCCCTGCCGGTCATCTGTTACAGGACACCGGGCTGACCACCCAGGAAAATCCAGAGGCCAGCCTCAAGAGGCTGGTTCCCTTAGTAGATTTTCTGGCAGCGTGGAAACTTCTGCCGAATATCTCAGAATGGGTCCTGCTCACAGTAGAAAAAGGGTACAGAATTCAACTACTACGGTAGTAAGCCCCGAGCAGGCTCTGGTCATGGAACGAGAGGTACAGACTCTCCTGCGAAAAGAGGCTATAGAACGGGTCCCTCCCCACTGCAGAGAGTCGGGGTTTTACAGCCGGTACTTCATAGTTCCAAAGAAGGATGGGGGGTTAAGGCCTATTTTAGATCTGCGTCAACTAAACAGAGCAGTAAATAAATTAAAATTCAAAATGCTCACAATAAAACAGATCGTGTGTCACATCAGGTCCGAGGACTGGTGTGTCACAATAGACCTAAAAGATGCGTACTTCCACATCTCCATCTTTCCGCAACACAGACAGTTCCTCAGGTTTGCTTTCAGGGGAGAAGCTTACCAATATCGAGTGATGCCATTCGGCCTAGCTTTATCGCCCCGCACTTTCGCGAAGTGCGTGGATGCAGCTCTGGCTCCGTTGCGACTCCAGGGCATCCGTGTGCTCAATTACATCGACGATTGGCTAGTATTAGCACAGTCGAAACAGTTGGCGGTTCAGCATCGAGATGCTGTTCTTGCCCACATGAGAGTGTTGGGGCTAAGGTTGAACGAAAAGAAAAGTGTGTTGGCACCTCAGCAGAGCATTACTTTTCTGGGGGAGTATGGGACACGAGAACAATGTCGGCTCGGCTATCTCTGCCCAGGATAAAAACAATCCTGAATACCGTCAACCAGATAAAGCTAGGTCAGTCACTCACTGTGAAACACTTTCAGAGAGTGTTGGGGCTGATGGCAGCAGCATCCAACGTGATACCTTTTGGCCTGCTGTACATGAGACCTTTACAGTGGTGGCTCAGGACCAAGGGGTTCTCCCCGAGGGAAACCCCTTTCGCTTGATCAAGGTCACGCGGCGCTGCCTACGTGCCTTGGTGAAGTGGAAGGATCCTTGGTTCCTGTCCCAGGGTCCAGTTCTGGGGGCTCCTTGTCGTCGCGTAACGCTAACGATGGATGCCTCCCTAACTGGCTGGGGGGCGGTCATGAGTGGCCGCTCGGCCCAGGGTCTGTGGAGCGGCCGTCAGCTCTCCTGGCACATAAACCAGTTTGAGCTGATGGCCGTGTTCCTGTCACCATGTGCTAGTTCGGTCGGACAACACATTGGTGGTCTCGTACATAAATCGCCAGGGGGGCTAAGATCGCGCCGGTTATGGAATCTGGTGCATCGAGTGTTAACATGGGCCCAGGGCAAGATGCTATGGATTTGCTTCGGGCGAGCTCAGGTGGATCTGTTTGCGTCTCGAGAGTCAACGCACTGTCCGTTATTCTTCTCCCTCACACATCCAGCCCCACTGGGACGCAATGGTACAGACGTGGCCGAGGCGTGGCCGGGTGTGCTTTATAGCTTCCTGGTCGATTTCGTCACCCACCTATGACGTATCTCCGCGCTATTGGACTGATTTCACGAGTGCTTCATGACGCGTCACGCAGAGGCGTTCCCCTAGCGTTTTGACGCAGCGTCTCGTTCCCTCTGGTTACATACGTAACCTGAGACGTTTTTCTCAGTCGCTTTGGTACATTTCCCGAATCAAACTCACAATTTGCAAAACAGTAGGTGCATTTTTCAAAACAATTTGTACAAATAGCAAAACACCATGGATAATCTGCAAAACCCACTCTCTTACTCAAAATCCTTAGTTCATCTCTCAAAAGTAAATATCTGTGTCAGTGAACATGTCAGTGCCATCAGAATGTCAAGTCCTTGTGTCATTGTGTACGGATAAGACAGTCAAATTGTTTAGTCATGTTGTCAATATAACAGTTTACTCTAGAGGGATGTTTTGATGGAAACTATGGCTAAAGTTTTGATGACAATTATTGTCAATTGTAAGTTAAATCTTAGTGTATGTGTGAGTGTAATTGCAAGAGAATGGAAAAGATTCCAATTTACACTCTTACTGTTTGTAATGTATTTTATTGACAGAACATTTCATTGAGATACAGAAATGAAAAGACAGCACTGAATAGCACACACACACACACACACACACACACACACACACACACACACACACACACACACACACACACACACACACACACACACACACACACACACACAAAAAAAAAACCTAAAGAAGAAATGTGAACATACAGGTCCTTCTCAAAAAATTAGCATATTGTGATAAAGTTCATTATTTTCCATAATGTAATGATAAAAATTAAACTTTCATATATTTTAGATTCATTGCACACCAACTGAAACATTTCAGGACTTTTATAGTTTTAATACTGATGATTTTGGCATACAGCTCATGAAAACGTCTCAGGTTACGTATGTAACCCTAGTTCCCTGAGGGAACGAGACGCTGCGTCGAAACGCTGTGAGAACGCCTCTGCGTTAATGCGTCGTGAAGCGCCTGTAGAACCATTCCATCGGAAAAAAGATTGATCGTCGGCGTGATGACGTCATCGACCGGAAGCTATAAAACGTCCGTGAAAACAAACAGGAACTAACTTCTGATAAAGCCTGAAGTAAGTGATCACGGACACGCCGGGAGTATGGCAGAGCGACGCAGCGTCTCGTTCCCTCAGGGAACTAGGGTTACATACGTAACCTGAGACGTTCCCTTTCGGGGAACTCGAGCTGCGTCGAAACGCTGTGAGAACGCTTATACCCACATCGCCATAGGACCAAGTGTCTCGTATGTGTGAAGCCGAAGCGCACACGGTTACGAGAGTACCTGTGCCCCTACTGTAGATGCCAGGTCTAGTTCGTAGAACCTGACGAAGGTAGAAGGAGACGACCAACCGGCCGCGTTGCAAATATCATGGAGGGAAGCCCCCGACAAAAGTGCTTTAGAAGCAGCCATACCCCTGGTTGAGTGCGCCCGGACAGCCAGTGGAGATGGCTGCCCGGTAGCTTCATAAGCAAGTGAGATGGCCTCGACCACCCACTTGCTCATCCTCTGCTTGGATACTGGGGCCCCCTTCTTAGGGGGTCCAAAGCAAACAAACAATTGTTCGGATTTTCTCCACAGGGCAGCTCTGTGGACATAAGTATCCAGTGCCCTCACAGGACACAGCAGATTTAACCTTTCCTGGTCTGACGTCATAAATGGAGGAGGACAGAAGGCTTGTAGAGTGATGGGGCCCCGTGGGCTCGTAGGAACCTTGGGGACATAACCCGGCCTGGGATGTAGAAATGCTTTCACCATCCCTGGCGCAAACTCTAGACATGAGGGCCCTACTGACAGGGACTGAATATCTCCTATCCTTTTAGGAGATGAAATGGCCAAAAGGAAGATGGTTTTTAGGGTGAGGAACTTATCCGAAACCTCCTCCAGAGGTTCGAACGGAGGTCCGGACAAGCCCCTCAGAACAATGGCCAAGTCCCATGCCGGGACCCTCGAGTGCATAACTGGCCTCAACCTTAGTGTGCCACGAAGGAAGCGTGTAATTAGAGGGTGTCTTCCCAAAGACACTCCACTACAAGGGACGTGGAAGGCACCCAAGGCCGCCACGTACACCTTAAGTGTGGAGGGGGTCAACCCTGCCGAGAACCTCTCCTGCAGGAACTCCAGCACTGTACCAACCGGGCAGTTAACTGGGTCCCACTGGCGTTCTCTGCACCATGCTGAGAAAAGTCTCCATTTCAAAGCGTACAGCTTCCTTGTGGACGGAGCTCTGGAGTGTAGGATGGTCTCTACGACCTCGGCCGAGAGACCTTCCTCTATGAGCCTAGCCCCCTCAGAGGCCAGGCCCACAGTTTCCACATCTCTGGGCGTGGGTGCAGGAATCTCCCGCCCGCCTGAGAGAGTAGATCCCTCCTGGTCGGAATCTCCATCGGAGAGCCTTCCAGGAGAGATATCAGGTCCGAAAACCATACTCGGGTCGGCCAGTTCGGAGCCACTAGAAGTACCTGGGCCCCGTCCCGGCGTACCCTCTCCAGAACTCCTGGAAGCAGGACAATCGGGGGGAAGGCGTACAGAGGCAGCCTCGGCCACTCCTGTACCATGGCAGCCAGCCCCAGAGGGGCCGGATGGGTCAGAGAAAACCACTGCGGGCAGTGAGAATTCTCCGCCGAAGCGAACAGGTCTATCTCTGCTTTCCCATAAACCTTCCAGAGGAGCTCCACCACCTCTGGGTGGAGTCTCCATTCCCCGGGCCTCGGCCCCTGTCTCGACAGGCTGTCTGCTTCCTGATTCAGGGCCCCCGGGATATACACTGCCCTGATTGACAGCAATTTCCCTTGGGCCCACAGGAGGATCCGATGTGCCAATTTGTCCAACGGACGAGACTTCAGACCCCCCTGGTGGTTTATATAGGCCACCACGGACGTGTTGTCTGTTCTGACTAGTACATGGTGGCCCCTGAGGTCGGGCAGGAACTGTTTCAATGCAAGAAACACTGCGAGCATCTCTAGCCGATTTATGTGCCAGTGCCGCTGATGTTCCTGCCATAGACCCTGGGACGAGCGACCACTCATGGTCGCCCCCCAGCCCGTGAGAGAGGCGTCTGTCGTTAGCGTTACGCGACGAACATGAGCCCCCAACACGGGACCCTGGGATAGAAACCCCGGGTTTTTCCACATGACCAGAGCACGTAGGCATCGCCGCGTGACTTTGATAGTGCGGAGCGGATTTCCCCTCGGGGAGAACCCCTTTGTTTTGAGCCACCACTGCAGTGGCCTCATGTACAGTAGGCCAAAAGGTATCACGTTGGACGCTGCTGCCATGAGACCTAACAGTTTCTGGAACTGTTTCACAGTGACGGCTCGGCCTAGCTTCTGTTCTTTGGCGGCTGCCAGGATCGATGCTATGCGTGTTGGCGATAATTGCGCCCGCATAATTACCGAGTCCCAGTTCACACCTAGAAAAGTGGTTCTCTGAGCCGGAGAAAGCACACTCTTCTTGGCGTTCAGCCTCAACCCCAACTTCGACATGTGGGCGAGAACAGCATCTCGATGCTGAACCGCCATCTGCTCTGTAGTGCTAGACCGAAGGGAAGTACACGATATTGGTATGCCTCTCCCCCGAAGGCAAACCTCAGGAACTTCCTGTGATGTGGAAGGATGGAGACATGAAAATACGCATCTTTGAGGTCTATGGTGACAAACCAATCCTCCGATTTGACCTGCGCTACAATCTGTCTGAGTGTAAGCATCTTGAATTTTAGCTTGGCCACCGAGCGATTCAATAGCCGCAGATCTAATATCGGGCGTAAGCCCCCATCCTTCTTGGGCACGATGAAGTAACGGCTGTAAAAGCCAGACTCCCTGCTGGGAGGGGGAACCCTCTCTATAGCCCCTTTTTGCAGGAGTGTCTCTACTTCCTGTGCCATTACCAGAGCCTGCTCCGGGCCCACCTCTGTAGGTAGGACACCGCAGAAAGGAGGTGGCCGACTTCTGAATTGAATAGCGTACCCCCTTTCTATTATCTGCAGGACCCAACGAGATATGTTTGATAGACGTTTCCACTCGTCTAGAAAATCTACTAAGGGAACCAGCCTCTCGAGGCTGGCCTCTGGTGTATTTTGAGCAACAAGCACAGTGCCCTGAAGCGGCGGACCGGCAGGGAACGACTGACTTGACTGCTCGGGGGCCCCCCGAAGGGGGTGCGGACCACCCTCGGGTGGCCCGCGGAGACCGACTGCGCCCCGGCATTGCGGCGGGGTTGGCAGCGCGGCCCCCCGAGGGTGCCGTAGGGAAACGGGTACCGTTAGCAGGGGTAAACACCGTTTCCCTACGGGGGGAACCACCCTCAGCGTCCTGACGCTTCTGGCGTCAGGAACGCTTCGACGAGGCCTTCTTGGCGATCAGGACTGTCCGCAGATCAGCCCTGCCCCTCGAAGGCCTCGTCTGAGAGCGCCGCCCCTCGTCCCCACGCTGAGGGGGAGCTCGGGCAGCGACGCTCTGCTTCTGTGAAGCCCTGTGTGAAGAGCTCGTACTCGGTTTGGGCTGCTTGGTGGTATCAGCAGCAGCCCCAGGGACCTGGACTCGGAGAGGGAGGAACTGCTTGAGCGCCGCAGCTTGCTTTTTCGACTCCTGGAACCTCTCGGTGACAGTATGGACTGCGTCACCGAAGAGGCCTCCAGGAGAAAGCGGCGCATCAAGTAGAAAGGCTTTCTCCCTCTCCTTGATATCTGTGGGGTTCAACCATAGGTGCCTCTCCGTAGCCACCAATGCTGCCATGGAGCGGCCAACACATCTGGCCGTCTCCTTGGTGGCCCGGAGAGCTAGATCGGCTGAAGATCTTAACTCAGCTACAATATCTCCCCCCACAGCATCACTACCGTCCAGATCCCTCAGCAGGTCAGCCTGGTATGCCTGCACGATAGCCATCGTGTGCAGGCATGCAGCCGCTTGACCCGCTGCCGAGTACGCTTTACCCACCAACGCCGACGTTGTTTTCAATGGTCTGGTGGGTAAAGTCGGGGCCTTAAGGGACGATGCCGAAGAGGGTGAGAGATGGCTCGCAAGCGTCTCTTCAACCTTTGGCATCGCCCCATAACCGTACTGTCTCAGCCCGCTGATGTTGCTATAGACCGAAGTCTGCGGGCTGAAGACACGATATGATGCCGGTCTCCTCCACGATCTTGCCACCTCGGTGTGCAAGTCGTGGAAGAACGGCAGGCCCCGTCGCTGAGGTTCTGAGGCGCGAGATGGCAGGAAGCGTTCGTCTAGCTTGCTATGACGTTTTCTTCCTGCCTCAGATCTTTCAGTGGGCCAGTCGATGTTTAATCTGGCCACTGCTCGCGTCAAAACCTCAACTAGCTCTTCACTAGCAGGGGACTGAAGTGGCGAATCTTCAGTGTCGATACTTTCAACGTCCACCTCCTCAGAGCTGGACAGATGAAGTACCGGCGACTCTCTCGGGGGGGAAGAAACCGCCATGCGTGCTTCCATGCCCCGAGAAGAGCCGCTGGATGGAGCAGGTGAGGGCAGAGATAAGGCAGCGCCCGTCTCTAACCCCTCTGCAACATCCAATTGTGAACCCCATGACTGCAGCCTTCGCTCCGCCTCGGCGGAAGCGGGACCAGAGCCGCGGGGAACACGAGCCGAGGCACCCTCCTCGAAGAGTGCCCGGCGGGAGCGCAGCGTTCTTAATGGTAAACGCTCACAGTGCTCACAAGCAGCCCCCTCGAGGGCTGCCTGGGCATGCTGCGCTCCCAAGCATGCAACACAGAGAAGATGTGTGTCCCCGCCCGTGATGTAGCGTGGGCAGGGAGGAACACACTTTCTGAAATTGCTGCTCTCACTCGCCATTTCTATCTATTTTATTTTCTCTTTTTTCTGTTAATATATGGAATATTTAACAAAAAGGGTGGAAAATCTCTGATAATAGACAGACAAAAACACCAAATAGACAGACAGGTTCACACAGATCGCTTGCTGAAGGCTCAGAAGCTAGTTCCTGTTTGTTTTCACGGACGTTTTATAGCTTCCGGTCGATGACGTCATCACGCCGACGATCGATCTTTTTTCCGATGGAATGGTTCTACAGGCGCTTCACGACGCATTAACGCAGAGGCGTTCTCACAGCGTTTCGACGCAGCTCGAGTTCCCCGAAAGGGAACCCAAAATTCTCAAAAAATTAGCATATCATGAAAAGGTTCTCTAAACAAGCTATTAACCTAATCATCTGAATCAACTAATTAACACTAAACACCTGCAGAAGATTCCTGAGGCTTTTAAAAACTCTCAGCCTGGTTCATTACTCAAAACCGCAATCATGGGTAAGACTGCCGACCCGACTGCTGTCCAGAAGGCCATCATTGACACCCTCAAGCGAGAGGGTAAGACACAGAAAGACATTTCTGAACGAATAGGCTGTTCCCAGAGTGCTGTATCAAGGCACCTCAGTGGGAAGTCTGTGGGAAGGAAAAAATGTGGCAAAAAACGCACAACGAGAAGAGCTGACCGGACCCTGAGGAAGATTGTGGAGAAGGACCGATTCCAGACCTTGGGGGACCAGCGGAAGCAGTGGACTGAGTCTGGAGTAGAAACATCCAGAGCCACCGTGCACAGGCGTGTGCAGGAAATGGGCTGCATTCCCCAGGTCAAGCCACTTTTGGGCTACAGAGAAGCAGCACTGGACTGTTGCTCAGTGGTCCAAAGTATTTTTTTCGGATGAAAGCAAATTTTGCATGTCATTCGGAAATCAAGGGGCCAGAGTCTGGAGGAAGACTGGGGAGAAGGAAATGCCAAAATGCCTGAAGTCCAGTGTCAAGTACCCACAGTCAGTGATGGTCTGGGGTGCCATGTCAGCTGCTGGTGTTGGTCCACTGTGTTTTATCAAGGGCAGGGTCAATGCAGCTAGCTATCAGGAGATTTTGGAGCACTTTATGCTTCCATCTGCTGAAAAGCTTTATGGCGATGAAGATTTCGTTTTTCAGCACGTCCTGGCACCTGCTCACAGTGCCAAAACCACTGGTAAATGGTTTACTGACCATGGTATTACTGTGCTCAATTGGCCTGCCAACTCTCCTGACCTGAACCCCATAGAGAATCTGTGGGATATTGTGAAGAGAAAGTTGAGAGACGCAAGATCCAACACTCTGGATGAGCTTAAGGCTGTAGCGAAGCATCCTGGGCCTCCATAACACCTCAGCAGTGCCGCAGGCTGATCGCCTCCATGCCACGCCGCATTGAAGCAGTCATTTCTGCAAAAGGATTCCCGACCAAGTATTGAGTGCATAACTGAACATAATTATTTGAAAGTTGACTTTTTTTGTATTAAAAACACTTTTTGAGGTCGGATGAAATATGCAAATTTTTTGAGAATTTTGGTAACTAACTAACCCTTTAACTGTTTTTTATTTTAATGTATTTTATGTACATTACAGTTCTTCTCAATCGCTTTGGTACATTTCTCAGATCATAATTGAAATTCTCAAAACTACATCAACTAGCAGGTGTGTGTATATATATATATATATATATATATATATATATATATATATATATATATATATATATATATATATATATATATATATATATATATATATATATATATATATATATATATATATTTCACAATAGTATTGCTTTTACTGTATTTTTGATCAAATGAAGCCTTGGTGAGCATAAAATACTCATAAAAACATCTATACATTCATTAACATTCTTACTGACCTTAAACTTTTGAATGTCAGTGTACCTCTAAAACACTGGATAGATAGATAGATAGATAGATAGATAGATAGATAGATAGATAGATAGATAGATAGATAGATAGATAGATAGATAGATAGATAGATAGATAGATAGATAGATAGATAGATAGATAGATAGATAGATAGATAGATAGATAGATAGATAGATAGATAGATAGATAGATAGATAGATAGATAGATAGATAGATAGATAAAAGCATAATGAGCATAATTAGATATGGTGAGCATAATGTGCAGATCAAACAGACGACAGCTGTTTGAGTAAGGGGACAGGGTGTGACCTCAGAGGGCAAGGTGAATGACCCTCCCCAACCAACCAGTCTCAAATATCCCTTGAATCTGTTTTCTCAAAAATATGCCTGGAGCCGCATTTAAGTCACCATAAAATTGAAATCAAGTCCCACCCAACATTTTTTTTTTCTTGTTCGAGAAGCCTTTTCACTCTTATATATGGGAAAAAAGACTATTGCAACTTCTGTTTCATGCCCACTTTATGATGAGCAAATAAAAAAAAAAAAAAAAGTGAATCTCTGTATAAGCTGTGCTGGTGTGTGTGTGTGTGTGTGTGTGTGTGTGTGTGTGTGTGTGTGTGTGTGTGTGTGTGTGTGTGTGTGTGTGTGTGTGTGTGTGTGTGTGTGTGTGTGTGTGTGTGTGTGTGTGTGTGTGTGTGTGTTGCATGCTTGACAGCTGCTGGGGAGCATGTGAGCCATGTCAGGCCTGTTATTCACAACTGGTGCCATGTTGGAGACACTACCATTAGAGTCCTATGTAAACTAAAGCCATGGCACAAATTTAAAATGAAACAATGTTGTTAAATCTTAACAGTGCATTATTTAACTAAATGTATCAAATGCATTATGCAAGTTGCAAATGAATGGATTACTAGACAGATATATTGGGGGGAGGGGTTTACCCATAATATCCAGTGAGACTCTAGTACTGGGGACACTAACGGTGCCTCCCTGAGTGAGAACATGACAGAAACTTGAGAGATGGAAATTCCTCTCTTTGAATTACATAATTACTCAAAATAAAAAGACACATTACTGTCAGAATAAAACAAACCTCAAGAGTTGAAGATATTTTGTGAAACAGGTGTTTTTTATATAAAAATTTACTTGGCAACATAATAAGATCTATAATAATTTGTACGAGAGGGCAAAATCATATGATATCGTCTGAAGTGCATTGAACATGTTCATGTTATATATATATATATATATATATATATATATATATATATATATATATATATATATATATATATATATATATATATATATATATATATATATATATATATATATATATATATAATATTTTACATGACATTTTACATAATATTTTACATATACATGTTTTATATATATATAAAAGGTCTGGTTTAGGTCTGGGCTGTATGTCCACTTGACTTTCACATGATAAAAGATGACCTTTTACCCCAATCCATAACATGAACAGATAAATAAATAAAAATGTGACACTGTAGCAAACTTCACTTGCAAAACTGCTAAGTGAATTTGCACCAAGAATCATGAGATGGCCTGAGCCTACCAGGTAATTTTTTCCAAAGCCATCTGCCTGACGTGAGCACTTCTGATATCCATGGTATGTTTGGCAAAAGTGCTGCTCAGCCTTTTTAGCATGGCATACCCTCCATGCCCCATCACCCCTCCTCCAACCTAAACCCTACTGGAAAGCTATGTATGGGGTGGGAAGTGTAAATGGATATGCGAGTGGAGGGGGACACAACCCACAGCTGCCACCTCATCTAGGATGCCTTCGATCTAAATTGAAGCTTTTCTTACACTAAACAGGGCATAAGAGACTGGGGCCAGCCAATCAGATTTCAGCAAGCTCTAAAATGGGCCAGCCAATAGCTTACAGGGGTTGGAAGTATATAAACCCAATCAGACTGTTCTAGCTTGGGTGACCCCTATTTCGGCTTTGGTGAACAGGATCTGATCCCAAGGACTGTTACCACTTTTGTAGTCTTTTGTGCAGGTAAAGACATCAACATTCTTGAATAACCATCATTCACGGCAAAGAGAAAAGAATCTCAAAAATATATAAGAATTCAATTAAATAAGAAAAAAAATGATTGAGAGGAAAATGTATGAAGTATTCTAGTGAAATACTCCCTAAAATAGAAAAGCAAAATGGAAGTGATTCACAGGGCTGCATACATTTTCCAGTTTATAAATAATTTTCAGATGCTTTGATTGAAATGTGTTTACTGGTATGATACACTCTAACGTGACAGCAGATGCATGCTCTTTTTCATGACAGAAGTACTTGAGTGTATATCAAATGCATCTCAATTTAAATGTAAATTTTTTATTTTTATTTTGTGTGTTTAAATATTTTGTGTGAAGGACTCTTGGTTTGGTTGACCTGTGCTTAAATGTGGGAGCAGATCGTGTGATATTCAGCTGCTCTTAGAGCATAATCGGATACAGCCATAAAAATCATGGGATGTGCTTCAGTTTCTCCTCCTGACACTTATGGGACAGGTTCCCTCTGTGGCTATTTTTAAAATCAAATCTTGTGGTAATCATGACAGAATCTTCTGATAGTTGTATTCCACAGAGATCAGAAATAATTTCAAAATAGTTCAAATGACAACATTATGTTTTGTTTGTTGCACAGAGATTAATTTGATCTAAATTATATAATTACACGACCATGACGTGTTAAACGCGCAAGTTTGAGGAAACTCTGGTCAGACCATGTAGGAATAATGTGACTATTTATGTGGAAAACATTGCAATGCTTTTTGGAGAGATTTGAGATAATGTGAAAGTAATGGAAGGGAGTGAACACCTAGTATAAATAGATCTGTCTAGATTTACACTTGAGAGCATCTCTCCTATTCCTGCTACAATCAGACATATGATATAACAAGCGAGGACCTCAAGTGGAGGTTGCAAGGATAACAGACAGACTGTTGTGTGTGCAGCTGTACTTCACAAGTATATTTCATTCTTCTCAATACACTGGAAGCTGATGTTTAAGCAGTTACGGTTCTGCATTGAATACAGTTTCATTGATTTCAGTCATGCTGTAAACACATTTTGAACCCATTTGGGTATACTAAAATGGTACATTTTTTATTACTTTTTTTATAAATGTAAACAAAGTTATAGCGTTTGTGGCAGTTGGTGACACAATCATGTGGCAAGCTTTTACGAGCTTGGTTGAGGAAACTTTTCATTTAAACTGACTAAGCAGAAATAGCTAAATTAGGTTCAAGCAGTTGAGGTCAGAGACAAAGTCAGACAAGCGTGTGGAAGTAATACATGAAAATTTAAGGAATCAAATGCAAATAATATTTCTCACTTTCTCTTTGCCCTATGCGCAGTGTTAGAAACACAATCATGCCTTTCGGAAACACCCACAACAACTTCAAGCTGAACTTTTCAGTCGATGATGAGTATCCAGACCTTACCAAGCACAACAACCACATGGCCAAGGTGCTGACTAAGGACATCTATGCCAAGCTCAGGGACAAGCAAACCCCCACTGGGTACACTCTGGATGATGTCATCCAGACCGGTGTTGACAACCCAGGTGAGCAAAAAGACATCAGTATCAAATACAGATTTACCCCAATCAAACCTGGATTTGTTCAGGAAGCACGCTTCCTTCTGTCTATATACTGACGAGATGACATGTTTTCTCCAGGTCACCCCTTCATCATGACTGTCGGCTGCGTTGCTGGTGATGAGGAGTCCTACGAAGTATTCAAGGATCTCCTCGACCCCATCATTTCCGACCGCCACGGTGGATACAAGGCAACTGACAAGCACAAGACCGACCTCAACTTTGAGAACCTGAAGGTACAAAAGAGTAATAACAAATATACTATAAAGTTAATATCAATAGAGGCTATCGATTTATAAAGTCTCCTTGACCTCAATTGTTCATTTACTTGAATCATTTGAAATGTGAGCTAGTAGATAAATATGAAAATCTATTTAATCAATATAACAATAATTGAGACTGTTCTGAAATGAACTGAATCTCTATTTGTAGGGTGGTGATGACCTGGACCCCAACTACGTTCTGAGCAGTCGTGTGCGTACCGGCCGCAGCATCAAGGGATACGCCCTGCCCCCCCACAACACCCGTGGAGAGCGCAGAGCTGTGGAGAAGCTGTCTGTTGAAGGTGTGCCATCATGTGCCCGTGTGCACACATCAGTGTTATTTCAGTATTATTATTGCATCCATTGAATATGCTTTGAATTATTTTTATATTTTCAGTTTTAATTTTAGTTTTAGTAGTGATAATATTTGTAGTTTATTTTATTTCAGCTTTATTTCAATTATCAGAAATTATTTTGAATAGTTTTAGTTGCACACATAGCGGTATATTTAGATATTCATAGTTATATTGACCCAGTTAAAATGAACACTACTGGGGATGATCACACCTTACACACCCCAACAACAGTTCAGAATTGTAAGGGTGTAAGATAGCACGATAATATAACAATGAAATCTGAAGAACAAGATGTATAAGAATCGGTATAAGTTTAGGCACTCTTTATTTCTTCAGCTCTCAACAGCTTGGATGGAGAGTTCAAGGGCAAGTACTACCCCCTGAAGTCCATGACTGATGCTGAGCAGGAGCAGCTGATCAATGACCACTTCCTCTTTGACAAACCCGTCTCCCCCCTGCTGCTGGCTGCTGGTATGGCCCGCGACTGGCCCGATGCAAGAGGCATTTGGTGAGTCGAATCACAGTTATCTACTGCTGTGTATCCATTGTTGGCTTTATACGTGCTTTAGGTTTTCTAATTCCAGAAAAGAAACCATTATAAAACTGACATATTTCTTTCTTTCTCTGAGGCTGCCTCATTTTATAAATTGAACGTTTACATTCTAGGGTAAGAAAGAATTTAGCCAGTTTTATAATGGTTACTTTTCTGAAAGGCAGCCACAAAGACATGTGAGACCAACTAATGTGACCTTTGAAATAAGACGCATTACATCAGTAAAATGACTGTAGAAAAATGTATATCACACAAGCAAGAATGCAGTTTTTCAGAATATCCATGATGATAGCCACACCAACAGTGGTGTAACATTGACTTAATATTAGTTATTTTTAACTTTTGCTTTAGACACAGTATTGCCAGTTGCTGTTTTTTCTACATCAACGAAAATAGTTCTGAACAACAAGATCATTAATATTAGCTGGGTGAAATAAATTAGGTTTTGTATTGTAATGGATGTCTACGTTTCAATTACAGGCACAATGAGAACAAGACTTTCCTGGTCTGGGTGAACGAGGAGGATCATCTGCGTGTCATTTCCATGCAGCAGGGTGGCAACATGAAGGAAGTGTTCAAGCGCTTCTGTGTTGGCCTTCAGAGGGTACAGAGAACATGCACACATATGTGCACACACATAAACCTGTTGTCACCTGCAGCATGTGAGCATGTGTGTCTTCTGCTTTGACAGATCGAGGAAATTTTCAAGAAGCACAACCATGGATTCATGTGGAACGAGCATCTTGGTTATATTCTGACCTGCCCCTCCAACCTGGGCACAGGACTGCGTGGTGGTGTCCACGTCAAGCTGCCCAAGCTGAGCACACATGCCAAGTTTGAGGAGATCCTGACCAGACTGCGCCTGCAGAAGCGTGGCACAGGTATACAAACACTGAACATACTACATTGGCAAAAGCATAGAAATGTCTAATTAGCATCTGCTCCATTTGTTGATCTCCACTTGTGCCATCTTCATTTATTTCTCTCAGGTGGTGTGGACACTGCTTCCGTTGGTGGAGTGTTTGACATTTCCAATGCTGACCGTCTGGGCTCTTCAGAGGTTGCGCAGGTGCAGTGTGTGGTTGATGGCGTCAAGCTTATGGTCGAGATGGAAAAGAAGCTGGAGAAGGGCGAGTCTATCGACAGCATGATCCCTGCCCAGAAGTAAAGCAGGAGTCCATCTATTTTTTCCTCGTCTTTGTATTTTTTTTTACAGTCCATCATGCGATATGACATCAATGCAGAGGAAACTGCTGCTCGAAAAGACAGTCTAGCCTTTGCCTCTGTCTTGCTTTCCTTTTTCCCTTCTTCTTTATTTTCCATGTCATTTCGCCACTTTTTTCCACTTTGTTTCCTGTTCAGGCGGTAACATCTTGGGATCAGACTCCCGGCACAGGCTTGAGTGCCTGTTGTCGAGGCTTCACCTCAATTTCAGTCTTGGTTGTATAAAGTGAATCAATCAAGTTGTATCAAAATAAACATACCCCATAAAATACAAACATCTTGTATTTTATCATATTGGTGAACAATATATATATATATATATATATATATATATATATATATATATATATATATATATATATATATATATATATATATATATATATAGCGCTATAATTTCTTTATAGCCCTTTTTATAATGTGATTTTTAATGACAGTTCCGTTTAGATGAAAGTTAAAAATAATTCAATTTAGTTGAAGAAATTCCTAATTAAAAAATAAATAAATACATAAGTGATGTTCTATCTCTTCTAATCAGGCATCAAATAAATTACACATACAAAAGAGGGACATACTTTGCCATAAATCAGGATAAAACACAAATACACCAAACAATAAATGACCACAAGCAAAGATCCCAACATCAGTGAAGTTTATTTTCTCTCAAGATCTTTTGTTTCCATTTTAATATTTGGCCAGAGGTGCAAACCTCTGGGGAAAAAAAAAAATACTTTCTGCAAACAGCATCAATGTTTGACTCTCTCTGTCTCTCTCTTGCTCTCTCTCATATATATATATATATATATATATATATATATATATATATATATATATATATATATATATATATATATATATTATAGTTTGTCGCTTGTCATATTGCATATTAGCTAAATGCATCATGAGAAACCCAATGTCATAGCAGACAGCTTACGTCACAGACAGCACAACACTGAACTGGAGGGATTTGCCATTCAGACGTGACACGCCCGGCACACCAACTCACAATTCTCCCTAATACTCATTTTAATGCCTTTAAATGACATTAGGAAAAGCTCATTCATTCGGACACACTTTCACTCCAGGTCAAGTATGGCTGCCAGAGCAAAAGTCTGCCATAATCCTCTCACACAAACACTTCCTACCAGCAGAGAGAGAGAGGGAGGCAGGGCAACAGAGTAGCGCAATACAGACGCACACATTCACACATACATGCACACGCATACACGCTCTCTCTCTCCCCCTCAAATTCTTTTGCTTTTGCCCATTCTGTTATTTCACATATGTAGTCTCTCTTTCTCCATCCTTGCTCTGAATCATGCAGGATTGCAGGTTAGTGTTTCACTTCAGCACACATAGAAACGTCTGGAGAGCTAGCAGAGGGTCTCTGCTCTAGCTATGAATTAACCTGGAATTCTAAAATACTGTATATACTATACTCACAATATTATCATCAGTATCATAATCTTTATATACAGCCAGAGTCTGACTGATATAAACCAATGTATTTTTTCTCCCAAGATAATTATTCTAGAAAATAAATTAAGTACCTGTGCAAATATACACAAATCGAAGTGTTCACATTTAAGACATTGGCGCCTTCCGCTGGCCAAACGTGGGCACAAACCCACAGAGCCGTAGGATGCAGCTGATTCAAGTCAACATGAGTGCACAGAGGTCTTAATGGACGTCGAACAGATACAGATCTCAGCAGTCCAAACCAGGCAGAGCCGGTCTGATGCGGAGACCGGGTCAGACTGGTCCAGGACGTGCAGTCTTTACCCTGTTCAGTTTGAAACAGGAAGCGTCTCCACAACAGGAGTCCAGTAACAAAGCAGACAGAACAATGACAAGGATTTCCAGTGATTCAGCAATCGGACGAGGAGAAACGGGTGTCTTTGCGAATGTGCGGCACAAAGGCAGAGAATAAAGTGAACAACGAAAAGTGGATTGATGATGAGATGGCAGACTTGCAAGGTGGGCTGGGAGGCTCACTGTCTGGCTAAAGGTCAAAGGTGAAGCACCACAGTAATACCTGTGGAGTCAGTCATCACGAGTAAACTTTCACGCATCTCAAAGCATTTGACATACTTGCACCAGACAAAATCAAAATCAAGAACCAAGCTTGTTTTCTGTACCATAATCCAACGCCCTCTCATGAACAGAGGGAGATGCCATCCAAGGAGAAAGTGGCATATAATCCTTTAGTATCTACAACATATTTCACACGACAGCACAATGACTCCCCAATCAAAAAGTAGCAGACCAACCATATTAAATCAACCTGTTGATCCAAACTGAACTAGCCAGAAGTGTCCTATACACCCTCCTTATCAAAAAACCTCATTTCTTAAACCCATGTGCTTGATCAATATCTCACTGGCTACGAGCTGGCAGCACCAACAGGGCCAAAGCATGGCTTTACACTAAGATAGAAATGACAGTAACATCTATTGCTATTGCACAATTATCACCATTCACAATTACATTTTGATCACCCTCGGTTGTGAATTGCTGTTTGTTTTATGCTTGGCAAACTGACAACTATTGCAAAACTAGGCCTTGTTATACAACAAAAACCAGAACTGGTTTGATCATAAAGCAAGCCAAGAGTATTGTTTGAAAATTTTTCCAAACAAACCTATTTCTACCCATGACAAATAATCTGAAGCAGCATATATCTTCTATTCAGGTATCAAACCTGCAAAAGAAATCCCTGTTAAATTCATAATAACATGAACATGAGCTAAAAACCAACATGAGCTACAGTGAAAACATGGTCAGGCTAGGACGCAATGTCCATGGTCCATTTTTAAACTGCATTTCTGTTTGTAGCACACAGCATTGTTAAGATTTTGCAATGGAAACAGAGCCATATAGATGCCATATTATTACAAGATTGCAAGTAAGACAAATCACTTTTTTCAAAGCCCTGTTGGTGCATTGGCCCCAAAAACATGTTTTGGTACTAAGAGCACTGAACTTCTTCCTGTACTCCTGGATTAAAACATCCTGCATTTTAGATATCTGGTGCCAAAATTATTGGTTAAGGGATGAAACGATTTTTCAATACCAATTTAGTCATATAAATCCTGGGAAAGCTGACATTTATGTGCTAATGTATGTGATGATTTAATGTCTGCAATTACTAAGCCACATATTTTGCAATGCAAACACCATTACTGTATTGGATATTTACTTTTCCATTGATAATTAAATATGTTCAAATAGAAAAGGTGCTTTTTTTCTAGACATGAAACTGAACCGGATATCTAAAATGCAGGACGTGTCTTTTTTTATAACACTGAACATTAAAACCATCTGTCTTGGTACAATCACTCATGTGATAACCTCAACTCCACCAAGACTGGGTAAAAGGAGACGTGACTATTTGCAAAGGATCACTAAATAGGAGTTGAAATGAAGGATTAACAACCAACCAATCAACGAGCCTATTCGAAAAGGGTCAGGGAAAATAATTTGGCATTAAATGTCTCTTCTAAATTAAAAATGGTAGGAAGTAAGTAAACTGGCACTATACATCAGAAAGACAGATTTTCTAGGGAACAAAATTGAGCTTGGACAATCTCAAAAACAAAGTGTAGATATTGGCTTGCAGGCTAATCAAATCTGTGGTTGCCAGCGATGTAGATTTAGGTGGGCAACGTGAGCTATGATGAAGTTAGGATACGTTTGCCAACTTCACATTTGTGCATATAGTTCATTGGCAGCTACAGTCCTACATTGTCAATGATTCGATGCTTTGACTCAGTATTAAGAAAATGTAAGACACATTAAATCACAAAAACATAAAAATGATGACCCGTTTAAAATGTCAAGACTTGTTGAAAACATACAAAAGTGGTTAAAAAAAAGAATGACATCAATTATTGAAGTAAGAATTTCATGACTAGAATGAGAATAAAAATACTAAACTGGATTCAATCCAGATCCAGTGAATGAGGCTGTTCAGAAAGTGTGTGTGTGTGTGTGTGTGTGTGTGTGTATCCGTGTTAAGAAGCGCTCAGGTTTATGTTGTGAAAGAAAGGGGTGTGCTTGTTTTTGTACTTTAGATTCCCATACTGTCAGGATTGAGTGTCCCGTGCTTTTAAGGTGACTGTGTTTGTTTACGTGTATGTGTGTTCAGGTGTGTGTTGAGTGCTGACAGGAGGAGGGATCAGATTTTGCTTTAAGTCTATAACACATAGGTGGGTGGGTCAACGTCAGTTCGCTATAGCAACGGATATCGTGAGGGGACGTCTACGAGTCAAGTCTCCTTCCCCGTCCCCTCAGAGCTCCACCTCTTTAGAGATCTGCGATGCAATGTGCCTGAAGGCGAGGGGGGCCCCCCACAGGCGTGTGTAGCGTACTCCATTTGCCTCTGCGGGACCCACACTCAGTTGGCACACCTCTGCCTGAAATGCGACTTTTGACCCTGCCGACCCATGACTGCAGCACAGCAGAAACGGGCCAGCGTGCCGAACCTGGCAGCCGCATCCCCTCGCTGCCTCACGCAAGGCTAGTACCACTTCTGCAGGGGCCCGGGGGGGACGGGAGAGACGACCCCTTACATCCCACCCCCCTCCCCCGCCCCAGGGCTCGGACGCTTTCTGATCCCCAGATAAATGGCCACTGGGAAATAGAAAGAAAGAGGGCATGAGAACAAAAGAGACGAATACTGAGATAGATTTACAACAACAAAAAAGTTCCGGCAAAATCTGAGACATCTTCACAAAGTAGTTACTGCTTCACCATTGTTTTATTCTGGTTTATGTCATTTTATTTATATTCCTATAAACCTTTTATTTCTATTAATATTACTTACTATTACTACTTATTAATAATATTTTTATGTTAATTGTTGGCATTTTTTCTGTCACTTTGTGTGTGTATTGATGCTTTGGAATTGTTTAAAATGTATAACAATTATGTCATAAATTGCCCACAGCTGATGCTTATATTACTTTATTCACTGTAATCTGTTGACAAAGTCTGTTCTTAAAGTTGGTATGAAATGAAAATATTTCTTGATCATAACATGTTGTATCATATGAGGACTCACCCTGTGACCGAAGATCTGCTGACTCCCTCAGATTCATTTGTGACCCTGCAAAAAAGCACACATCATGATGAGATGATCTGCATTACCCCAACAGTGTCCGATACATGCAACACAACTCCAAAACCACTAACAAAAAGACAAACATGCATATCTGGATCTCTCAGTCCTGTATGAACATAACCCAGCAATTAATAACCCATCAATATAACCTGATGTTGACCTGAAAAAGTATAAACGAGTCATTACTAATAAAAATTCGATGCATGCAAACTGATTAGAGACAAAATCTCCATGCACCATCATCCAGACTTTCCTCACCCTCACTTCCTATTTGTCAGACTCGCACAATTCTGCGAAGGACATCGCATGCAGACAGGCATGCCATATGCAGAGACAGACGGACATGCAGCAGCAACAGGAAGGCAAACAGAGGCAGACAGGGGAACTTACTAACTGTTTTGGATCCCTGCGGTAGAGTGCAACCCGACACTGATTTATTAGAGCCCTGGCGTTTAGAAGGGTCAAGATTGACCCTAGAAGAGAGAAACACAATGAGGTTGCCAAGAGAAAGAGAGAGAGAGAAAGTCAAAGACAGAAGGATTGAGTGATAGTGAGAGCAAATGGAGAGAAAGAAAGGTAACAGAGGAATAAGAACAAATAGGGAGAGATTAGGAAAGGTACACATTTGTAAGTTGGAAAGCTTGAAAGAGGGAGGCAATGCACCAAGGAATGATAAAGGCATGAAGCGTGAGTATAAAACCAACTTTTTAGCTGAAAGAACTGCCCTTTGGGACCCCAGTGTTACTGGACAGGTAGCACTATATTTTTAAAGTAAACCCACATTTTGCTGAAGTAATGTGTGAGGCAAAGTCATCAAGTCTGTGCATCTTTTGTGTGAATGTGTCTGTCAAAATCGTATTTACAAATTTAACCATTTCAAGTATTAGCTAAAAGCCAACCACTGCCTAAGTGACCTGTGTAACCCTGTTCGAAACTTGCAGTAACCATATGTCATTCATTTTCATCAACAGCTGTTGTAATGCCAGTTTAACGGTATGTATCTTTTTTTATGATATAGGGTTATATGATTAGAATGGTTGTTTATGTTGTATGTATTATGTATATGTGTTGTGCGTTGACGTTGCAGCAGTTCTTTCATCTAAAACAATTTTTTTTAGATGAAAAGGGAGACAATAAATAATACCTTGATTTTGACAATGTGACGATTACTACAGAGTGTAAATAGTGGAGCACATAATCCTTTTCTTGTCAGATACTGTAATTCAGTAATTCGCTAGTCAAGCATCAATGTATTGGCCAAACAGTTTTGTTTCTGGCTGAATATTTTTGGTTACCCAAAAATCAGTCCATCGCTGTAATGCGTTATACACTGCTGCATGAAGCAGAACAATTGCCAGGTAGTGAGCAAAAGAGCAGTGACCTACCGACCTCCAGAAATAAAATCTTTGGCGGTGTAAACAGCTCTTAGAAAGCTAGCTTTCCATTTTAAATGATGCTTAACACTTTTTTCTGTCATATGATGTGCAATGTTTTTTAATGCATAACTATTAGGGCTGTAACAGTGCACTCATGTCACAATTCGATACAATTTGCGATACTGAACTCACAATACGATACTATTGCGATATTTTAATCATTACTTTATTATTAAAATAATATTATTTTATTTTTATCAGGACCCACAAATATTCCCCCATTGTTGCATTATCGCAAAATCATTTCGTTTACATAAACAATATATATCATCACATTTTTATATTGCCATATCTCGATATAACGACGTAACGTTACTCCCCTAATAACTATGCATACTGTTTTTATTTGTATAATGAGAATGTCTCCTTTTACCTGCGTGTGAGTTTGGAGGTGAGTTTGCTGAACAGGTTAGAGGTGGCCCGGCTGCGGGCATTGGGTGGCAGGGCTCCAGCGTCATGACTGAGGGTGGGCGACGTGGGCGGAGGTCCATAGGTGGGCGGTACACGGTCACGGAGCTGACCACCATGGAAGGTGCTCCGGATGGTGGATCCACGTGTCAGCCGACAACGCTCACCCGAGGAAGAGGAGGAGGATGCTCCCGCTCCAACAATACTGAGAGTGGAGGGAGAGGTGGGAGGGAGGCGGTGGGACAGAGAGCTGAGGAGAGACAGACACATGAGAATGAATGGAGAGGCAGACAGTGCACTGTAATATGCAGCACAATGACAGAGTATGACTGTGTTTGTGAAGGTGTGTTTGTCACCTGTTGTCTTTGCCGTTCTGCAGCAGCGAGTGTCGGTCAGTGCTGGTACGATCTGTACATACGTACGTGTTTCTGCGGGTCATAGTACTTCCTGGGATATTATTCTGCAAGGCACACAGCATTTCATTAGCCCCCATAAAATAAAAAATATCAATACAAAACACAACAATATACACATAAAATGGGATCCAACAGTCTTGAGAACATACTGAAAACCTAGAATTCAAAATGTAATAAAAAATAAACAGAAAGTTTTAGTATTAAAGATCAAAAAGCATTATAATTTGTAATATTTAGGATTCCATCTTGTATGTTCATCAAGGCAGCACTTATTTCCTCAAAATAGAATAAAAATTGTGAATTATTACAATTTAAAATAACTTTTCTATTTTGGTATATCATTATTATCGGTACTCAACAAAAACTTCATAGCATTTTCAAAGCCGAAAACTTTTGCTACTATATATTTTTGTGGAAACCAGGAATCTTTAATAAATAGAAACAGCATTTATTTAAATGAGAGAAATGTCTCTCTTACTGTGGTGGCGGTCATCTCCTTGCGCCGATCAGGTATCTCTGCCTTGTTGGGGTTGTTGGCGGTGCTGACCATTGGACTAGATGGTGGTAGGGTTCGACTGCCCATTACACTACAGCTGGCCTTCCTCGGGGGCATGCGGCTCTCACGCAACTCCCGATCTCCACCGCTGGTCGGGCTACGCTTAGGGTGCATCACAGGCATGCTAGGACCACCTGCAGAATAAACTAATAATGATTATAATCATTAACTATTAGAAGTACGTTTGTGTTTAGAGTTGAAGCTCAAGTGTCTCGTACAGAAGTCACTGTGCCGTCGCTGACGGTGGTAGGTAGAGGCGCTGCGCTGAGTCTTGCTGTGTGAGGATGAGGAAGATGATGAAGAAGATGATGGTTTATTGGTTCCATTAGTCATTGGGCTTGGACGCACACGTGGCAACGTCATACTGCCGCTAACTCGGGACTCAGCGCCATCCTGTGACCAAACGGCAATAAAAAATAAATAAATAAATGAACTCTCAGAATCCAGTTCTTTGTTTACGTCAAGTATTATATATATTACCTCAGTCTTCAGGCCCAACAATAGATATGTAGCTGTGACTTCATTATATTTCTGATTGAGTAAAGAGTCCTTAATTTCTTCTGTAGTAAAACCCATCCCGACCATAATCTCTGGAAAGACAAAGAAATCAGTGAGAACAAAGAAATATTTACAGACACAATCAATCACTTTATTTTATGTATCACTGTCTGTAACAGAACAGTCAAGTTAAGTCATAGCACTTATACAATACAGATTGTTTTAAAAGCAGCTTTACAGTGATAACAGGAAAAATATGCATTTCGGCTGTTGTTCAGCTGAAGTCAGTTTAGTGTTGATTCCGTTCTGTTGTAGAAATCATCAATAATTAAATTAGTTAATTTAATTTATAAAGGAGTTCTGCAAAAAATGACGACATCATCCAGCTCAGTTCAGTTCTCATACAACAGCATTAGCACAGTCGGATCAATAATACTGTTGAATATTAAGTTTAATTGTAAAATTCTTTAAAGGGTTAGTTCACCAAAAAATGAAAATGAATTACTTACCCTAATGTTGTTCGACACCTGTAAGACCTCCGTTCATCTTTGGAACACAAATTAAGATATTTTTGTTAAAATCTGATGGTTCAGAAAGGCCTTCATTGACGCCAATGTCATTTCCTTTCTCAAGACCCATAAAGGCACTAAAGACGTTGTTACAAAGTCCATCTCACTACAGTGGTTCGGCAATAGTTTTATGAAGCAAAAAAAATTAAATAATGGCCGATTTCAAAACAATGTTACAAATTTTATGAATCAGTGTATCGATTCATGAATCAGATCGCCAATGTCACATGATTTCAGCAGTTTGGCAGTTTGACACGCGATCTGAGAGAGGAAATGGCATTGGTGTCAATGAAGGCCTGTCTGAGCCATTGGATTTCAACAAAAATATCTTCATGTGTGTTCCGAAGATGAACAGAGGTCTTACGGGTGTCGAACGACATTAGGGTAAGTGATTATTGAGAGAATTTTCATTTTTGGGTGAACTAACCCTTTAACCAGTTTCTTACTGGTCTACATGCTCACCAATGCGGTTGGCATCACTGTAGTCCTCTACTGGCTCAATGTGGGGCTTCAGCTCATCACCCTCATACCCTGCATTCATCCACTTATCCTTCATCACTTGCTGTGGAGGAAATACCAGCATCCTGACTACACAGAAACTTCTTAGCTCAGTCATTTATCTGCATTAACTTAACACAAATCATACACTAATAATAGCTTTTAGCGACTTCCGACAAATACATGCTGTTCATCCTGTAGCACAGAAATTTTACAGATATAACTCAGCAGAGAGGGTTCATATAATGTATCTGGCATCACGCTTAGTATTTGGTATGGTAGAGTGCATCAATGAATGTGCAATTGCTTACCTCTAGAGTGCAACGTTTGCTGGGATTAAGCACAAGAAACCTGCGCAGAATCCCCTCACAGTCTGTGGACATGTAGAAGGGAACGCGATACTTCCCCCTCAACACTCGCTCACGCAGCTCCTGGAAAACACATGCACCAGCAAACAATGTGACAAACAGATATTAGTGTGATCTTTAGGATTTTGACACACCAACATTTTGGGTATTTTTGGTGTCACAGGCTTTAGACAGTAAGATACTAAAGAATTTAGAAATAAGGATTAAAAGACCTTGGAATTAAAATGGTTAAACCAAGACACAATCAAAGTACTATAAAAAACTGCGCAATTCTAAATTAATTTCCCCCAATGTACCATTCAAAAGTTTGGAGTGAGCACAATTGTTATATTCATATATATATATATATATATATATATATATATATATATATATATATATATATATATATATATATATATATATATATATATATATATATATATATATATATATATATATATTCTATTATATATGTATATATGTTCATTTAGCACGGGTGCATTAATTAAAAAGCAACAGTAAATAATTAATTTCATTGTATTGTTACAAAAAATATATTTCAAATAAATGTGTTTTTATTACTTTTTATCCATCAAAGAATTCTGGAAAGAATCAGTTTCCACGCAAATATTAACCAGCACAACTGTTTTCAACATTAATAATTCTTTAGCAGCACCCTACTCTGCATATTCGAATGATTACTGAAGGATCATGTGACACTGATGACTGGAGTAAAGATGCTGATAATTCAACTTTGCCATCACAGGAATACATTACATTTTAAATGTAAAATAGAAAACAATTATTTTAAATTGTAATAATATTTCACAACAACCATAGGGTGTAAAATGGCAGGAACGTATTATTGTGAGTGTAGGAACAAAGTAACTGTACCTTGAGGTTTTGTCCGTCAAAAGGAAGAGACCCGCTGACCAGCGTGTACAAGATGACACCCAGGCTCCAGATGTCCACCTCTGGCCCATCATATTTTTTCCCTTGAAACAACTCTGGAGCTGCATAAGGTGGGGAACCGCAGAAGGTGTCCAACTTATTCCCCAACGTAAACTCATTACTAAAGCCAAAGTCTGCTATCTTTATGTTAGCATCTGCATCCAACAGCAAATTCTCTGCCTGCAAATACAAAAAGAAATGAAAGTGTGAAGGAGGCAGGAAACGATACAAACACTAATACTACTTAGTTCTTTAACAATATACTGCTTATAGTTCTTAAAATGTATTTTTTTATATATATATCTTTAAAAAATATTTATTTATTAGTATCAAAACTGAGTAAGATTTAATGCGGTTTGTAAAATAATGTCAAGACTGTCATATACTTTCAGTGAAAAACAAGACAAAACTTATGAATTGCAGTGTAAAGATTTGTGATCTTACCTTCAGATCCCTGTGAACTATATTCTTCTGATGACAGTAATGAACAGCTGACACAATCTGACACGGAAAAAAACAAAATACGACCCAGGTAAAACACATGAAACTGGAACTTAAACTGTTCAACCAGAGACTTAATGTGTTGCAGCACCTTGATCTTAAACAGCATGTGCTGTAGTCATTAGGTAAATGCCTCACCTGTCTGAATTTGGCTCTAGCCTCTATTTCTTTCATTCTCCCATGAGACACCAGGTAATCAAACACCTCACCTGGAAAACCAAATCACACATGAATATTGTCCAAAAATATTACAGATGCACCTATGAATTATGTTTCAGCTCTGTAAAAAAAAACACATTACACAAATAAACACCCAATAGTGAACATATAGCTCATAAAGTACATTCATAGCCACACTAGTATGTACTAGATATAGTTATACGCAATGTAGTATACTTCAGTAGAAACTTTCAGTAAAAAAGAGCTCACCTCCACTTGCATATTCCATGACGAGATAAAGTGTCTTCTCTGTTTCGATAACCTCAAAGAGTTGCACTGTAATATATAAGAGTAGCTATGATTAAATATTTTTTGGAAAGCTTACATATGAACAGCATTAGCTAATTATTTGGCAGTCAGTATTATAAAAGCAGCATTCATGCATGTATTCTTACCAATGTTGGGGTGATGGAGGGTCTTCATGATCCGCACTTCTCTGAACAGCTGCAAAAGAAAAGAGAAAGAAGGTAAGAGGGTGGTGTCTGGTGTGATTCTTATTTTCCCAGAATATACTGATATTCTTATCATCATGAAGCCTTAAGGTAGGAAAGTAAAATCCAGATAGAATACATATTATTTCTGTATTTTGTTGTCTCTCAGTCTGAAGGGATAACATTTATACCATTCCTTTTGCGGTGAAAACCACAGGATGCCCCTGCATCTGTCCCATAATACATCTCGCAGAACTGTGTTCACAAGTAATTGCTTTGATACACCCCTCATATCTCTAACTTACGTTATTAGATGATACAAATACATGTAAATGAAGGCATACACACACACACACACACACACACACACACACACACACACACACACACACACACACACACACACACACACACACACACACACACAAATGAAAAGGTTACAGATTAAATCAACTCAGTCTGTCTGGTTGCCTCATTCTCTCATAATGACTAAGTACAATATTGTGTTTAAACAAAAAAAAACTAAAAATCCACTACATCTATTTAATAACAACTGTCCATTTAAAGTTGGCATAAAATTGACTTTTATCCTATATATTTTCTTAAAGGGGGTTGTTTGTCAAAAATATTTATTTTATGGGAGATAAAATAGAAACTATTATCTAACGAGATAAGTCATGACGTAACATTACATAGGAGACATCTTTAAGCTTTTCTTTATGTGCAACTCTAAAGGGCAAAAAAGAGGGATGGGACAAACACTTATTCTGACAACTGACAAATGCTCCACTGAACAGTGATTTCAGCACTACAACAGCTCATTTCAGCCATACGAGTGATCAAAAAGCCAAACGTGACTTGTGTTCAATAAGGGTTTACGGTTTGTGTACAGTTAACTGTGTGTGTTACAGAGCCAAGACTGAATCACAGTGGGGCATTCTGGGCCTGTGGAGAACCGCAGCTGTCGACCTCTCCTCTCCAACACACACTAAGCACACAAACAAATGATGCATTTTGAAAACAAGACTGCCTATGGCCTGATTTAAAGAGAGAAGTCAAAAGACTTTGAAATAAAATGAACATAACTGAACAGTGCATGGAATTACAGCAGATATTTAGAGAAAAATTATATATAATCACTAATGTCCGATAGTTAAATTAATATATTCCAAATTTTGCACACAAAGGGGAGCCCTAGAATTAAACAGAGTTTTCTGTGCGCTTATTGTAAGATCCATCCACATGACTAAAAACCCCCTGTTTTTACAAGTCTGTTCAAAGACAAAAGCATATCAAACATAGGTTTGTCAATAATCGAAAAAATAATAATCTTTATGTATGCTCAAACATAGCAGTGTTAGAGTGATGGGCTTCAATGAGAGGAATGAAGGCCGGAGATTCATTTTATTACGAGACAGATGAGTCACTGGGATACAGGAGAGAGAGCAGACTAACAGAGACACTAAACACTAACACCACACACACATTACTGCAGTGCTTCCAAGAGCCTCACACTCTTCTAGATTAGCATAATAGTTATATATATTCACTGTTCACTTGAAGCGCTTAATATTTGATCCGTGGACTTTCTGGACTCTTGGTGATATTTATATAAAGTGTGGATATTTTATTCCTGCTTCTGTACTAAATGTGTTAAAATGACATCATTGTGTGGCATTGCGAAAGTTGTCTTAGTAAAGAAGAAAATGTCTTGAAAACTTAAATATATACATGATGGTCTTACCTTTTGTAGGCTGGTTGGGTTCAACTGAGTCTTGTCGATAATCTTTATTGCAACCTAAATATACAATGCACAATTAGTGATTTGAGCTCCAAAACATACATTTTCCCTTATGCCAGGAAGACAGGTATAGTATTCATTAGTGGATGCTTTTATCAAAAGCAACTTGCTAGAGGCACCAAAAACCAGCTTAAACAATTCTTGGTTATGAAAAATTATAATATATACAATACCAAATTCAAAAGTTTGGGGTCGGTACTTAAAATAAGTCTATTATGCTTAGCAAGGCTGTATTTATTTGATCAAAAACACAGTAAAAACTGTCATATTCTGAAATATTATTACAATTTAAGATAACATTTTTCTGTTTATATATATTTTAGAATTTTGTTTATTCAAAAGCTGAATCTTCAGCAACATTACTACAGTCTTTGGTCACATTATCCTTCAGAAATCATTCTAATATGATTTAAAAACTTTTATTATAATAATAAAAATAATAATTATTATTATTATTATTTTTATTATTATTATTAATCAATGTTGAAAAATGTATAATATTTTTGTGGAAACCATGGTGCATTTCTTTCTCAATTCTATGAGGAATAGAAAGCATTTATTTAAAATATAAAGCTTTTGTAACATTATAAATGTATTTACAGTCACCTTCAATCAATTGTATGTGTCTTTGCTAAATTAAAGTATTAATTTATTTTAAAGAAATATCTTACTGCACCCAAACTTTTGAACAGTACTGTATAAATCAGTATTATTATTATTTTGTTATATAGTATGGTATGTAGTATTGTAATAACATAGTATATGAAGAGAAATTCGTCAAGGTTTTAAAACTGCTCCTTGCTTCAGAATTTTGTTCATTTTCAAGTGGTAGTGATAACCGAATGTACTCATGAAATGTGTAGCGTAGAGAACCGAAATGTAAAACTGTGTTTTTGATGAAGTGATGCAATTAGAAGTGTGTCTATGTCTCTTTTCTTCTCGTGTGGCACAAGTCAGAGACTGAGCCATGTGTCTTGACTCATTTGCAAATTCTTATGCCAGTCTGTCTGTCTCCTGTGTAGCTGCTCCCACCAGCCATGTGCTCTACGAGTAACCCATACTGTATGAGCAGAGCACATGCTGCTAGTGGCAACTTGAGTATATACAAAGCACACCGTTGATGAGTATTTTTATTTTATGAAAAATTGTATGAAAAATTGTGACGACTGTATTCCACACACACACACACGCACGCGCACGCGCACGCGCACGTGGCTCTAGACTGCCACACATAAGTTCACTATTAATTTTGAATTTTTAAACTTTCTATAATGTATTTAAACTCTAAAATTTTAGAACAATGGTAGAACTTTATATATTTTAACACTGAAGAACTATTGCAAGAACTGTTTTTTGAGTATCACATTCTATTATTGTCCAAGATTATTAAAACTCTAAGCTTCCCAGTAACAAGTCCATCTAAAATCACACTATATCAGCTTTGGTTTATAAAAAGTAAATGTGGGCGTAAACATTTTCACACTTAAGTTGGACCACTTTAAAAATATACCACCCAAAGAATTAATGCCCACAAGTGAAAATGAGACATAAAACAGCAGCTCCTGTACCTACATCTTATCACACCCTTCTGGTTTTACCTCCCTCTCTCTCTCTCTCTCTCTCTCTCTCTCTCTCTCTCTCTCTCTCTCTCTCTCTCTCTCTCTCTCAATCTCTCTCTCTCTCTCTCTCTCTCTCTCTCTCTCTCTCTCTCTCTCTCTCTCTCTCTCTCTCTTAAAATTTTAAAGTCCTCATAAAATCAAATCGATCTTATTTACTTAGTGCTAACACATATTACAGGTCTTAGGGTGAACAATTATTCCGTGCAAGGTAATACACAGAAAAAAATAGTTTGCCGTGGTAATCGTTAATACAATTCTGAAAAGTAACTTTCGGTCTGGAAACAGTGTTCCTTCTCAGATTATGTCAGTTTGACGGTTTGCGATTTAAAATGCGTAACCACTCCCTCCAACCGTTAGTCTGCTATGAGCGAGAGATGGAGAAGAGGAGCGCTGAGGTAAAACCCTGCACTCAGTTCAATATTATGTTTCACTTGGAAATACGTCACAGCACTGAAGAAAACTCTCTTGCTACTTCTGGTTCACTGGGACTTTAAACAAGCATTATTGGGATGTATTGCCAACGCAATGTTCATTATATAAGCAATGGGGGAAAAATCAATAAAGTCAATAAATCAATCAGTAAACAAATGCATGAATACATTTTTATAATAAATATTCTCTCTCTCTCACCTCTTTGCCTGTGAGGATGTGGCGGGCTAGTTTGACTTTAGCAAAGTTGCCCTTGCCGATGGTTTTAAGGAGCCGGTAGTTTCCGATGTGTGGCAACTCGTCTGAGCAAGAGGCCATGGAGTTACGACATCTGGCACCCAGTGAACGACTCGACACATTCGTCCCCTTCTCTGAACGACTCGCCGCCAGAGACGCATGCTGGCGACAGAGAGAAAAACACAGAATTTTTTTTACTAAGATTAATTAAATTTAAGTAATAGATTGGATTAAACTGGGGAATACATGCTGTTGCTCAAACAAAGAAGAAAATGCCCCCGAAGAAAGAAACCTGCCTGTGCTTCTAGCCAGTAAAAAAGTTAAGAAGGAAACTTTAAGAAAAAAGACTAATGCTACATCAACAGCAATGACCAACTGCACCAGATTTCTGAATTAAATCCTCATTTACTGATTAAGCCTCTTACTACACACACAAAAACCCATATAAAACTTACGCAGATGGGCCACACAACTGTTTTAGATGCTAGTGATTAGTATTTTATTCATTTATCGGCCACTGGAACAATTTAAAAAAGAACAATGTCACAGGTGTGTTGCTCAAATCTGGGATTAGGAAATGATGCACCAGAATTTCGGCAACTGAACACTCTAAAAAATGCTGGGTTAAAAACAACCCAAGTTGGGTTGGAAATGGAAAAACCCAGAATTTGGGTTGTTTGAACCCTAGTAAATGGGCCCATTCAAACAACCCAATTTCTTTGTTTGTCCATTTTCAACCCAACTTGGGTTGTTTTTAACCCAGCATTTTTTAGAGTGAACACTGAACAGCCAAATATAGTTTATAGGTTTGGTGGGCCGATACCATTGACTGAAACAAAGACATTTAATGTTTCTCCAATGATGCCATATCAGGGTCAATTCCGTGCACACAACATGAAAAACTACATTTGAGCAGAATGGACGCACTTGTGACTAGAAAGAAAGCTAACTCTTACTTTACTATGAGTGGAATTATTTTTAATCACATACGACACTCTGGACAGCATACCAAGTTCAATTACCTAATTTCCTCAATTTAATTACTCAAACTTTATTTTCAGGCTTAATTTTAGTTTAAATGTTTTAGTAAAAAAATAATTTCGGTGCATTAGTAGCTAACACAGTTACAGGGTTTGTAACTGCCTTTAAAGGTACACCTAAACAGTTTGTTCTACAATAATATAATTAAAACTGAATTTTAAAAATGAATAACTTTATATGCCATATGTGTGTTTCAGAGCCTCAAATTGTTTAAAAATATAAATCTGAGGGGAAACTCATTAAGATAATTCATCTTGCTTGTCATATTTTTTTTTTTTTAGAAATTCAGAGAAACTAAAAAAAGCATTGTTCAACCTTAATAAATGGTGACTGAAATCAAATGAATTATCATTAAAATGGCTGATGTGATGATGGTATATGAGAGTGCAGGAAAACGGAGGTCAGCTTTGGTTCGTGAGTAATTCTGCCCTATAATACAGGATTAACTTACTTTGCCATGGAGGTTTTAGTCGTTCGCATGCTGAAACTAAACTTTCTATTTAGATTAGCACATTTAAACCTGACGGGGCCCTGAACACTCAAACTAACATCTGGTAAAGTTTACTGAATGGCTCCAACTGCCCCCTTTAAGAGGGGAGAGGAAGGAGCACACACAGAAATCAAAACATGCCCAGGTCCCCATCTGCACCGCCAACCACAGGATTACAGCTCAGGGATTGAATAAATTACTAATGATGCCCTGCCATAATCTTACTGGACTCTACCTCACACACAGAGTCCTACACTATATGCCAAATTCCACACACTGTTCACTAGGTCAGGTCTCAATATGAAAACGGTCTATTGGGAGAATCACAAAAAAAGAGCATGAGAAATTCAAAGCATGTGTGGAATTTCAAGTAAACTTAGTCCAGTTCTGACTAATGTGTTTACTATGATCTGTTTATTTTTGTACCTTATGCATCCTGCACAAAGACCTATAAATGCCCCATATTTTCTATAATATGTCAGAACATATACATGTACCACGCACATTGTCTTAGCTCTGCATCCTAAAACTGTGGGCCTGTCCCATGCCAAAAGAAAATCTGATCTGCTATTTATCTATAATAACCACCATATTATTAAGACTCCGAATGCTGAAAAATGCTCCCTTTGCAGTTTATGCACGAAAGTAAGAACTCTACATCTATAGTCAACATTTGTGTCACATTATATTTTTTAATAAGTTGTCTTGATCTGGTTGGCTTTTGATTAAATAGATGTATGATGTCTATGGCATCCCAGAATCCTTTGCATGTTTTGGCAGTTGGTCTAAAGAATAACAACGCTGACAGAGGGAGAATTTGATTTAAAAGAGTACTATTTATATTCACATTCAAAATGTTTGGAGTCAGTAAGACTTCATAAAAAAAATTCAAAGGATGATCAATAGTGACCTTTAATACGTTTATAATGTAACTATCAATTTCCATTTCAAATAAATGTTGTTCTTTTTAATTCTCTATTCATCAAAAATTCCTGGGGGAAAAAACACTAACTGTTAAAAAAAATATTAAGCAGAACTATTCTCGACACTGATAATAAGAAATATTTCTTGCGTGCCAAATCTGCTTAGAATGATTTCTGAAGGATCATGTGACACTGAAGACTGGAGTAGTGGTGCTGAAAATTCCACTTTGCCATCACAGGAATACATAAATTATAATATATATTTTAAATGCTAATAATATTACTTTTTTATTGAATTTTTGATCAAATGAATGCAGCCATGCCTCAGTAAGTATAAACGACTTTTAAAAATCTGACAAACCTCAAACGTTTGAATGGAAGTGTATATAAAAAGAGAAAGGAATAAACTCATTTATAATTGTTAGGCAGACACAGTCCAAATGCAAATCTGTGTCCACAGGTCCATCTTAACACCTGATCCTTTACATAAAATTCGGTTAGTTCACCATACTTGGATGAATTACTTAAAAGGTTTACCTTGGTGATTGTAAAACAAATTTACAGCAAGTAAAAACTTGTTCATTAAGTGTTCCCATCATCTATTTTTTTAAACAGTCAAACATCAGATAAACTGTACCCCTACTGATTTTAAACCAACAGCACACTCGTTTATTAATTAAGTAAATGGAAAAAAGCAATAGCTGTTTTAGATTTAGTTGACTGGGTTATTGAAACAACACTACATACATTAGCACACGTCTAGGTCAGGTCAAGTGCTGGCGCAGAACTGGTAGGCCACTAGTGCGTATGATTATGCACGCAACTCTAGACCAAAGGAGACGACAGACCACCGCTAACACTGAAACCTCACTCCACCCTCCCTAGATGACTCTGGTGCCCCAAATGCCGATATTCATTTTCTAATATGTAGAGACAGAGTGCTCAGAGTTCCTTGCTTTTCTCCCGCAAATTCTGCCAATGATGCAAAACCGCGCGCTGGGAGAGCATGGCGCTCGTGCGCAGATGATGCGCTGATGTGTACACTATGCGGATGGCCTGCGCTCTAATGCCTGCGCGTTTCGCAGCGCCTCTTTTGCTGCTTTGCACATTCAAGGATGCGGCCCATTTAGCCAAAGAACCTGCTACGCGTACATGGGCCACTGTGTCCTGCCTCTCCATCATCCCATTAACGCTATCAGGCAATGAATTCCTGATATTCAATTCCGCCTGCAAAAATGACCGTGCACCTGACGTTAAATACTGTGCGTTATGGAAACGGAGCGAAGAGATGATATATTAAAACAATAATAATTCATTTGAAATGATGATACTTACATGATCTGTGCTCCGGTCGTTCGCAGACGGTAAAGCAGACCGAGAGGACATTTTCCCTGAGATTGCAAACGATTAAAGAGGAATAGCGCGAACAGTAGGCTATTTACAGATTTAATCTCCCCCGGTAAACGTAGCCCACATCGGCCGTGCTGCTGCAGCTGGGGCCGTGCTCGTCTCACACCGCCTGCTCGGTAAAGCCTGCGTCTGTCATGGCAGCGGCAACAGCAGTCCGCAAATCTCACAGCTGCATTCTTTTTCTGCAAACCGTAACGATCAAACGCGTCTGTTGACGATGTAAACACGAGCGCGGCTGTATATATGTGCTAAAACAGAGTAATGCTTGGCCGGAGCCCAACGATTTTGTAGCGACTCGCTACCCCCCGCCTCATCTCCGCGAGCAAAACAAATACGGCTCCGACAACCCCGTTCTCTTTTCTCATAATAATACCGATTATCTCGCCGTTCCCCTGTATCGTTCAGCCTCGCACGCGCTCGCTCTCTTGTCGCATCTGTTTGTCATGGGAAAACAGAAGCTTTGGCCGGTGACGAGGCCGAAACCCGTTCACATCCTAAAGCAGCCGTTATATTCCAGCGGCAGATATGTGAGATGCGCCACTGCTGCCTCCGCTAGCGCTCGTCTCGGTACTGACACAGGCGCGCGGACGCACACGCGCGCGCACCGATGGACAATTTAAAGAGCTCCACACCAGCGGACTGATATAGAGAACTTGCTTATGTCCAAATTCTCCGCGACTGTATAGTGGTCTTTAATCTCTCAATCGTTGTTTCGTTTCATATAGGCATTGCCTAGGCTATTTAAATCGGTTGAGCTATTAAAAGCTGTTGCAGATCAGAGATCATATAAATGAAACCGAATGACAGAATAGGTCTAGGCTATTTTCAAGATTTACAGCTAAATGACAGGATTATAAACACTAAAAGATGCAACTGACTTCAGATGATTGTGTTTAATGTGTCTTTATAGCTGAGCATTTAACTGAATGAAAGCAATGTGATTAAAGGGTCTAGGCTATCTACATTTTTTGTAACTGGCAGTTAGTTGTGAGGTCTCTTAACATATTGGCTAAGAACTGCCCATAGCAAAAAGCATCATCTCACTATTGTTTGAGTTTGGGGTTAATATTTGTTGTTTTTGTTGTTGTTGAAAGAAGTGACTCTGCATTTATTTGATACAAAAACAATAATATTGTGACTTTTTTGTTTTGATTTTCCTCTTTTTTATTATTTAATTCATTAAGTTAATTATTAATTATTATTCAATTATTTGTTTTATTAATTACATTTTTAGCATAATCACTCTAGTCTTAAGTGTGTGATCCTTCAGAAATCATTCTGATATACTGATTTGCTGCTCAGGAAACAACAACAAAAAATTTCAGGATTCTTATGAATAGAAGGTTTAAAATAACATTTGAAGCTAAAACATTTTAGTTACAATGTTATAGTCTTTATTGTCATCAATGTCCTTGCTGAATAAAAGTATTCTTTTTTTTGGGGGGGGGGGGTGCATGGTGGGTAATTAATTGATAAACTTAAGGTTAACTGTATGAAATGAGTGTACTATGTCAACATTTTTAGTGATAATTCAAATAATGTAACAGGTCCAGGAAACAAACATTAGCAAAGACATGTGCAGAACATTTTTGTACATTTTGTGGCCAAAATTACAGTCCATCCGAAAGTTAAAAGTGATTTTGTCACAGAGTTAACAAAGAGGAATTGCCAGCTGTGTTCAGGATATTCCATTAACTTCCTATTATGCATGGATTTAAATCCGACGACGTAAACATGGCTAACTACTGTCAAGTCCAATTCATTTTTCAGAAGCCTTCACTCAGCTTAAACAATAACTTAAAACCTGCATAAAACATGTGCACCTGGAAATTGTGTAAATCCAATATATTGTAGAACCTAGTGATTTAGAAAACTTTTTGAAAAGCTTTTTTTGTGTAGCCTGTTCTGTTCTGAGCTGTAAAAACTCTGGTCAGGCCAATCACATCATGCATCGAATGAGTGCTTCTAGTAAACACACAAGCTGGCGAATGTCGGTCTTTCAAATCAACTTTGACCGCGACTCTGGAAGACTTGGAGTTAAGCTTTTCTCTGAGAAAAGAACAAAGAACGGCACTGAAGTCATTCTTAAGAAGGGAAGATGTGTTCTGAGTTTTTTTTTGTCGACCGGAAATAGCAAATGTTTAATCTATCAACTAGCTCTGCTTCACATTGCTCTGGTTGGTTGTAGCTCTATCCTATCGCGTGCAGAGGGAGTTTGAAAGACAACCGTTTATTCCACCCCTCGGATTGAGCCCTGTCAATGGTGGGTTTCCAGACCAAACATCTTGATGTGGGTCTGGCTTTTTAGGCTATTTTTTGTGTGCAATACTCCAAACAGTTTTCGGCTATGCTGTCTGTCTGAAATCTGAATGAAAATACACCTTGGCTGGATCCAAAATCGCATATACTATAGGCAAAAAACAGTACGTGACAAAAGAAATTCTGAAGTGTGCATAAGATGGACACTTAGGCCATGAGGCCACAGGTGAGGATTTGTGAATGGCAGTAAAGTGACATAACTGACGCTAGTACACCGTAAACCCGAATAAATTGGCAAAACTCAAAAAAGAAAATCAGTTACATGAAATTTGAGTTAAGAAAGTTTAAAGAAATGTAAAGCTCAAGTATAAGTAGAACTTGCAGGTTTTCATTTTGTACTCATATTTTAACTTCAAATATTTGATTAAGCTAATTAACACATTTAAAGCTACATTATGTAACTTTTCCATCCGCTAGAGGGCGCCTATTCAAAACAAATGTGTAGTTTGATGACGCCAAGTTTGAGCACAGGATGTGGTTTTCACCTCAAAGGCGGTGGAGAAGAATCAGGATAGGACTTGGGTAGAAATCATGTTCATGGATGCAGTTATTAACATTACTCTATGAAGTAGAGCAGGGCTAAATGTTTAAGGAGATGAGCAAGGCAGCTGGAGTGATTGTTGTGCAACCCACGGCTCACAAGCAGCGGGACTTTTATTATGACGGGACACAAAATCAGTTCAGTTAGAGAACAGACACCACAACAGAAAACTAAATGTGTCTGTTCAATATTATGTGATTTAGCCGCTGAGGGAGTGGCACAGGACAAATGCAGCAGGAGCCAGATAACATTCATCGTCATGAGCTGAATGTGCTCTCGTGATGAGAGTTGAGGTAAGCGCATCCGCGGTCGCACCATACATTCACAGCGCGTGTTCAGTCTGGTCATGCAAATAGTATGACCTGAAGTAACCCTTTAAAAGAAACAAGTTCATAAAACTCAAAATGAAACAATTCAGATTACTAAAAGGGTTACTTCACCGATTAGCATGGCTTTCTATCAGTCGAAACCCTGGGGCATTCATGTTTCAACTTCTCAAATTAATTCCAAAGAAATTCCAAAAAAGTTAAGCTTCCAAAGGCATGAAAATGCGGCAGACTGAACACGCGCTGTGAATGTATGCCACGAGCGCGGTCGCACTTACCTCAGCTCTCATCATGAGAGCTCATTCAGCTCATTCATCACGATTAATGTAATCTGACTCCTGCAGCGTTTGTGCTGTGACACTCGCACAGCGACTCACTCATTATATTAAACAGACACGTTCAGTTTTTAATTGTAGTGTCTGTTCTATAACTGAACTAATTTTATGCAAATGAACGCTGTGGGAAAGTGATCCATCCAGTAGTGGTAAAATACATTTTCTGTCTTTTCTGAGCCTATAAAGCACCAAATTTAAATTTGCTAGTACATTAATGACCCAGTTTCTTCCCAGCACTGAAGTACTCCTTTAAAATGTGTCATTTTTTTAAACTCAAAAGAAAAAGAAAGTTCTAAATACTCATAGAAGTTAATTTGATTGAACTCATTTGTTAAATTTAAGTTGGCTACACTCAAACCAATTCATTCTTTTGAGTGTTATGTTTCACAAGTCACACATGATAATTACACTCATAATACACACACTCATCCTATATAGAATGTATGTTTTAGTGGTTGTGAAGTAATTACTTATTCAAAATAAGTAAACTATAAAAAATTATTTAGAAAAAAAGTTACCTGGTTGCCTTAAAATTTTGAGTTCATTGAAATTAAAATTTTGAGTTAATACAATGAACATTTTTTGAGATTCGACAACCTTTATTAAAATATTATTAAAAGATTTTGTAAGCATATTGGGTAATTGTGTGTTTTATTTCTGATGAAGCAGTGAAACATGCCAAATTGTGCTATTTTCATGATTTATCAAATATTTTATGCGGTTCAGATACAATAATATTTTGAGTTTCTATTTATTAAAAAAAATTCCTTCATTGTATCAACTCAAATTTTTAATTTCAATAAACTCAAAATTTTAAAGCAACCAGGTTACTTACTTTTTAAGTTAAACCAACAAAAATCAACCTAAATGTTTTACAGTGTACCTATTTAAGAGAACTTGCGATTTCAGACGCAATCAGTATATTTTCCCTAAGACAAAAAAAGTTCCTAATTATGTCCATATGAAACAAAAGTTATGATAGATTTTACTTCATGTTACAAGTGAGATTTTTAAATACATTCTCTTATGTCACATTGTTGCTCTAGTTTTATCTTGCTGCTTGACCTTCACTACCCTGAATGCTTCATTAAGACACCACCCCCCCCCCCCCCCCCCATCCTGACCACTAATCACATCACAGCCATGCATTATCCACCACTGCAACACCTCCCTCACCTCAGACTTCTAAGGAATTTCACGATTCCCCTTTAGATACGGAGGTCGTTTTCACACCACAAGCCAAGCATAAACCTAGCATTACAGCCTATAGACACAGCACATATCAGGACTGCAAGGCTCCATCCTCTCCCCACCTTACAGGACATTTCATTCAATTGGTCCAGGAAAATCATTAAGGACCCTAACCATCCAAACAATGGCCTCTCTTCACTGCTGAACTCAGGTAAATGCTATTGCAGCTGTAGAATCAACTCAGAGAGGCACAGGAGTTTAATGAGGATGCTGCTCAAGGACAGTCTATCATATGATAGCAACAACATTTCAATCCAATGTTTAATATATTTAACATAATACACAACATCTTCTTAACTCAATTCAATCATGCAGTTCTTGCACATTTATGTCTTGTTGGACATTTAAAACTTACTTTAGAGTCAGTCCATTACAAGTGTTCCAAAAATTGTAAATCTGGTTACGTCATTTTAAGACATTATGGCCCGGTTTCACAGACAGGGCTTAGATTAAGCCAGAAGGAGCATTTAGTTCAATTAGGACATTTAAGTAGCTTTCATAAACAATTGCACTGACATATTTTAAGATCTATAACTGTTAAGATGTAAGCTTCCCAGCTGGTTCCTAACACCAGCGATAATCAATATGCACTTTTTTTGTCCCCATAAAAATATAGAGAGAACTCTCAACCCCGAAATGTTCTGCATGATTGCATGTGCAGTATACTTACCTTGTATAGAAATGACACTAAATAACCACTTTTTTTTGTATCATGGCACAAAGTCAACGATAAAAAAGTAAAATAATGGAGGAAAAAACTGTTATTAGAATACACATAGGACAAAACAAATGGTCAAGTAACCTATATTGGACCACAAGCGATGGACTGAACTACATGTGTATTTGCATGATGTGCTGCTGCACATCTCATTTATGCTTTTTACTTCCAGAACATTTTCCTAAACAACCAATGTGGCACTGGTCTTTTAAACTGACCACTGCGATTTTCTTATTAGCTCAAGCCAGTAAAAAATATAATATAGACCACCAGGAAGAGACGCAATTACATGAAATATACTGAATGCTTAATTAGTTTTGATAGTGGGTTTTCACTTGAGTGTGGGGGACACTATGGTCCTCCAGAAGGTTATAAGTGGTCCCCAGAGAATAGAAAATAATGAAAATTTCAGAGAATAAAAAGACAAACCAAATATTATTGGTACATATTCTGTTTAATTTCTAAATGTTTCTTTCATTTATTGCCGTATACATACTTTCCAGATTTGTAAAGCCTATGCTTTATTTGTATCTTTCTAGTTTTATTTGTTCCCTTTATCTTGCTCACCTGGGTTGTAAGACAGTATTCTTAATGCAGTACATAAGCTGCTTACATACATTTATTGTGAATGTTGCTTATACAAATAATTTTAACAGGTTTATACATCCAACATTAAGTATAATCAATTTAAGTTTGGAAACAATATGTTGTATTTTGTCACACTTAGCCTATACTGTTCAACTAACAGTTTCAATTATTTTTCATAGGCCTACATAAAAATATATAGATGGATTGAAGGAGGTCCCTCATAAAAGGTTTATTATATTTGGAGGTCCTTGGCAACATAAAGTTTGAAAACCCCTGGTTTAGACCATCCAAACACCACTAGATGGAGTTCTAACATCATGTTAATTGACAAAGGATTAGTTCACTTAGAAATGAACATTTCTTGATATTTTACTCACCCCAATCTCATCCAAGATGTTCATGTCTTTCTTTCTTCAGTCGAAAAGAAAATAATAGTTTTGAGGAAAACATTCCAGGATTGTTCTCGACATCCATGGCAACCAAATGTTTAAGGTCTAAATCAATGCTGTTTCAAAGGGATTTAAAAGGCTTCCGATGCTCTGCGAATAGGGTGTTCTAGCGAAACGATCGGTCATTTTCACACACACACAAAAAAAATATATATATATAAAATAATAATATTACTTGCGCTGCCAGTGATTGCGCCATCACGTCACACATAGCCTGCGGAAGTAGGCCTATACCTAGGCGTAACTTACCTGCGAGAATTAAACGGAATTTACCAACAAACAAAAAAAAACGCTCCATCTTTAACTTTAAAATCGTTCGGGATTGTTGTTTTAATTTTACTTTATTTATTTATTTATTTATTTATTTATTTATTTATTTATTTATTTATTTGTTCGTTTGTTTGTTTGTTTTTATTTTTGCTAAATAAAGGCATAAAGGCCGTTTGTAGTCTTCGCATTTGGGCTTGAGCCATAGATAGACATTAAAAAAAAGACTTGAGCCTACTTCTGCCTATGTCTACGTGTGACGTTTTCGACGTGATTGCGCAATCACTGTCAAACTGCGAGCAGCAAGTATATTATTCTTTTTATTATTATTGTTGTTATTTTTAATGACCTATACTTGGAGTGTTTTGCGATAAGGCATTCCTCGTCTGGGATAGCGCAGATCATCTGAAGCCCTTCAAATCCCTTTGAAACTGCATTGATTTGGACCTTCAACATTTTGGTTGCCATGGAAGTCTATGGTGAGGAAAAAAATCCTGAAATGTTTTCCTAAAAAAAAACGCATTTTCTTTTCGACTAAAAAAAGAAAGACATGAACATCTTGGTTAGGTGGGGGTGAGTCAAATATTAGGGCATTTTCATTTTACTAATCTTTTAATTAGGCCAAGTAATCCCATCAAGGTGATTTTTGTCCATGGAGGGCATCCATCCTTTCGCTCTTAGACTCATCACTGTCACTTCTGCTGCGTCCCAATTCGCCTACTTATACTACGTCCTAAAAGTATGTACTCTTTTTGTGAAGAAAAAGTATATACTTTTGAGTGTGTAGGAGAAAAGTATGCAAGCTTCGGGACATACTACTTCGCCATCTTTAACGGACTCTGTCGCTTAGTTACGTGCATCCCGTCACCGTTTATCTGCCCTGTCAATCATCGTCAGATTCGTCACAGTTCAAATCCTTCACATTCAGTTTAATCTCCTACCTTATCGGAGAGAAATGTAGCTGCTCGTTGATCTGCCATTTGTGGATCTTTAATGCAGAGACTCTCCTCGTGTTTGCAGTTTAAATATAATGATGCATTTAAAAGTTAATGGCCAAACGTGTCATTGCAAAAGTTCACAATGCTGCTGCATGTGAAATATAATGTGGACAACACTGAATAAATATATTTTTGTCAGGTTAAATATTGATAGTTGGTCACTCAAACCCCTTTATCTAAACTTCTCTACTTAACCGTCGAACTCTCACATCCGTCATGTTTGTAGTTTATAACGCTTTTTATCCGCGTTTGTAGTTCTAATCGAATCCTCGTCCAACTCGCAATGGGTTGTGGGCAATATCAGCCGTTAGAGTGCACATCGATCCATACTGTGAATTCGGACCGGAAATAGTAAACCATCCGGGAATCTTTGGAATACTCTTTTCAACATACTACGATTTGGGACATACTAATTCTATTTTCGAATACTATTTAGGATGGATAGTATGCGAATTGGGACGCAGGGTTCATGTTTGTAATCAGCATTGTTCATTCATTGTTCTAAACGCAAATCTCATGCAGCAAATACCTGGCATATGAAAACAGTGTTACTGATTCGATTGCTTGAGCACACAACCCCCCACCCACACATTTAGAGATAAGATTTTTTTTTTTTTAAATCCAATATGCAGTTTGTGGAAGTCGTCATAACCTACCCAAATGATGAAACTGTTCCCTGCAGAGGATTTTCTCTATCCCCACTGAAGACAAAATTACATCCACTAGATGGTCCCAGAGAGCCTTTTTGTTTTTGATTTAAAGGTTGTGTCCGAAATCCGAAAACTGTGGTAACGTTAGCTGACTTGTTGCCTCGCTTAGCAAAAAAGACTTTGCTGCTTGCATTTGCACAGGTACCTCACGAAACTGATTTCAGCGTAACGTTAACAGTTTAATGATCTACAGCAAAACAGAGCAAGCTTTGGTGAGAACTTAACACATATTTAACGTTAATTACTACAGTAGTCATTTCTCGCTAGAAATGACATCTGAAGTGGAAACCGTTGGTCAAGAACGTATTTAAACAAAACACTGACCAGCAACTTTCAGGCTCCATCTTTTTTCTAACACCAAATGTCATCAAATGAAACGCATAGGAGAGTGGTATACCAAAGGCAGTGAAGGATTCTAGGCTACATCTGTCTTTGATCAGATGAAAGTATTTCAAGAGACAGGGAGTGAAGCTAACATAGTACCTTGTTATAGTACATAGTACGTACCTTGATGTCTTAGAATGCGTCTTCTGAAGGCAGCATTTTTAAGTTTTCGGACGCAGCCGTTTTATACTGTCCGGCAATACTGGAGGCTACAGTTTCATGGCCGCTTTTGTAGTAGGCCTATCCTTTTTTTTGTTTTTCTATGTAATTGGCAGTGTAAACAATTTTATATTTATATTTTATAGTTCTTAATATTCAATTCTATATTGTACAATTCTACTGTATTCATATTTTCCAGGAAATATTTAGTTGTATTTACATTTTATATTGTTCTAATCAACCTTAATCCTAAACATACCTTTGGTAACCCTGTTGAAATATTTATTTATTCATATATTTTTCAATATATGAGGCCCTATCGTGGTTTTAAATTCAGTTTTCTCGAAAAGAAGTGTGCCCTAATTAACAAGGTACAGTAAAAATAGTAAAACATTTGCGCTATTAATAGTGTGTTTATTAGTAGGTTAATACATTAAAATAGTTTGGAAACATACCAGTTTTTAACATTCAATAGCACAATATGCTGTTTTTGCATGAATAAATAACAACTGAAGACAGCTGACAGCAAAAGCCTCACACATTGAAGTTTAAAATGGCAGTCTCATGTTAAAAATTAGGTGTAAATTTAATAATTTCCATGGGTATGGTTTTGCATATAAAAAAGGGTCCTAGAAAAAAAAGCTGCACTAAATCTGCAGCCTCTGGTATTGCAGGAATATAGTAGGCTACTGGAGTGCACTGCATTCGCCATAGAAACAATAGAAACAATTATGGGTACATCACTTTACAGAAAGTAGAGATGGAAATTTACCAACCAGTCATTTGCACGTTAAGCTAAAGGGGAAAACGTTTTTATACATAGTTTCTAGGCCTATGTGGTTTGCAGGCAATATTTAAAGAAATAATCAATATAAGCACAATTTTATACTAAATTTAAAGGGGTCATGATCAGCATTGTTTTATGTTTCCTGGGGTGCACTTATAATGTTAGAAGGCTTTTTACACCACACATTGTCATAATTTATACATTTAAGTTGTTTTCCACCTGATTTTAGCCTCTGCTCTGAACGCTTTGTTTTAAGGGGCGTGTCTGCTGTGAGAGTTCAGTGTAAATGCCCACTGCAGTGATTGGCTAATGTCTTTCCATTTGAAATAGCTAAGTATTTCTCATAGATTTAAAAAAATATCAATGTAGTGTCCGTGACGTCACCCATAGGATTTCGAAGAGCAGTTCTGAAGTGCAAAGTAGAGACAAGCTGGCATTGCCATCTTGGCAGCGCATGCAAAGAAGCAGGATGTGGGTGGAGCTAAGGTGACGTGATGACTAACAGACAGCGGATAAATGCCTATCCACCTGTCACTCAAGGTGGCCACACCCTTAATTATGCAGCTTTAAGGCTTTATATAATGTAAACGAATTACTTATAGAAAAATGTACCTCCATCACAGTTGTCATGAAGGGCAAAATTAGCCATATAGACCAAAACCGAAATTAGACTGTAAACATGTTTTTTTCTGCTGTAAATTTGGGCATTTTAACATGGGGCTCAATGAGATTCTGATCCCTTCTGGAGTCTGTCCCTAGTGGGCAGTCGAGGAATTGAAGTTTAAGTTACCATACTTCCATACTTCCGTGCTTTAACAGAAATCAGGGGAGGTTGCCGCTTGGTGTTACTCTCTCTTTTAGCACATTTTTACTATTACAGTTCTCATGGTTGACTTATCGTGAAAAGATTTGCATTACATTTAGATCTAAGGTATTACATTTAGATCTATGGCATTATATTAAGACTGTGGCATGAAAAGTTGCAGAGATTATCATTTTAGCCAATCACAGACATGTTGAGTGCATGAAAGCATTGATCTCTAGCCTGACAAGCCCACATCAAGATGTTTGGAAACTCACCATTGACAGGGCTCAATCCGAGGAGTGGGATAAATGGTTGTCTTTCAAACTCCCTCTGCACAGAATTGGATAGCGCCACAACCAACCAGAGCAATGTGAAGCGGAGCTATTTGATAAATTAAACTTTCATTGTATCCGGTCTGCAAAAAAAAACTCAGAACACATCTTCCCTTCTTAAGAATGAATTCAGTACCGTTCTTTGTTCTTTTCTCAGAGAAAAGCTTAACTTCAAGTCTTCCAGAATCGTGGTCAAAGCTGATTCGAAAGACCTCTGTTCGCCAGTTTTTGTGTTTACTAGTAGCAAGTGCAAGTCTTCCGTCATTATGTTATGCCCCGCCCACCAACTCTATACACGATGTGACTGGCTTGACCAGAGTTTGGCGTTTACAGCTCAGCAGAAGTGTATTGAGAGTTGCTAGACGACACTCACGGCAGATTATATTTGCTGCCGCTAGCTGGCTGCGTCTAGATTTCTAGGCTAAGTGATCTTGTCATTGCAACTCAGTTTCAGTACACTAACGAATGCTTTCGTCTTCATTAACAATGCAAACGTGGTATAATTAAGAGATTCGTTGAATAAAACGGGAGTCACTGATACGTGTGTCACTGATAAACTCTCACAGTTTGATTGACAGCTTCAGCGTGCGCTGCTCAAACGATTGCAAAGGGAGCTTTTTTTATCACTTTCTTTATAGAACTTAATCACATTAAATAACAGATTATTTTCATCCTACTAAGAGAAACAATGCAAGTTGACATTTAGTCCCGGTTTGATTTACTGGCAAACAGGCAAAGAACATCCGACAACATGAATCATTACATTTCAGATCAGGCATTAGAATGAACACATTTACACACATGTTGCAGTACAGTCAAGCCCAGGCACTGCACAATATTTTGAAATCCACAATGGCCTGTTTATTGCTTGGTAGCTCGATCTGGTTTAACACTAGGCCTATGTCAAATGTGTTGATCTTCTTTTGCAGAGGCAGTGTTTCACCACACTCAGGCGTCACAGCCTGGCACATTCTAAGATCGATCGTTTGCTGGGCCTGGTGTCTATAAAAGCTTTTCTTTGATTAACAAGGAAGTTTTCAGCTCTTAAACTTACAGGATATACTTATATCATGATGAACTTTTATATATCAAAGGCTGAATGAAAAGTTGTATTCTCAATTCATGACCCCTATAAGAGTTTGCCTGGTATGACGATATTAATTGAAATACATACTCAAATATACCATATATACTCAAAACCTCAAATCTTGTCTTTTTGCCTGTTTTTGATGATAATGCAAAGCATTCCATCTTACAGTTTTGAGAATCTAATCTCCATATATTGGAGCCGGATCTCACGAAAATGCGTATAAATAGTACGAGTTTGCAATCTCGTGGAATGTATACGCCAAAATGAGTTTTGGCGTGCGTATGGTACGCGGTTTTTCGCGTGCATATGATACGCACTTTATGGCGTATTATACATACAAACCCACCACCCTAAACCTACCCAAGAGCGTGTCATATGCACGCCATAAAGTGCGTATCATATGCACACGAAAAAACGCGTACCATACGCACGGCAAAACTCATTTTGGCGTATACATTCCACGAGATTGCAAACTCGTACGATTTATATGCATGACCATGAGATCGTGTTGTATATTCACAATAAATGGAAAACAATTGTAAACTTATTTGTTTGTGGTCAGTAACAAACATTTTGATCCACTTGTCTTTATAGGCATGAGTAATATGACAGGAGTAGTCTGCAGGAAGCCCTCTTCAACATCTAAGGGTTAAGTGCCTTGCTCTGGGGCGCAATGACAGTGAACAAAGGAAGGCCAGTGACATTAGAGAACCAGCCGTTCTCGCCTGCAGATCCAACATCTTTGTGGGCACACAATGTCAACATCCTCATAGGGTCCATTTGGGACTCGAACTAGTAACCTCTGCTGTGAACTGTATACTTTGAGGTGTGTTGGACTAGATAAAGAATGAGAGAATGACGTGTGTAATTGTGTCCGCACTACTTTTGTACAACTCTTTACATGTGTGCATGACATGTCTGTATTAGTAATTGTGTGTGTGTGTGTGTGTGTGTGTAGTGGCAGTTTAATTGCTGTATGTTTCTAAGTGTAATTAGGTGATGTGTAAATGTGTGTAATTTTGGGTGTGTGTGCCTGACGTCTTGAGTTCTGTCCTGTTTCAGACCCACGCTACTGTTTCCTGCGGGACGTCCTTCTAACTGGCTGGCTGATGAAGCAAGGGCCTGTTTGCGTAAATATCCATGAAGTCCTGTGTGAAGGGGGCAGAGGTCAACCGCCCAATGTAATATTTCAGAATGCATGCTATTGTTTCTTTTTCTCGTTTACTCTCTCTCCTTCTCCCCCGTCCTCCCTGTTCCTCTCTCCCCTCTCTTCTTTTCAGGAAGGCTTTCCTTCTCCTTCTACCCTGGAGACACTATAAATTAATGCATGACTAAGTCACAGACATGTTTTTGGCTGTGCTCAGCTCTCAGGTGGACTGTCAAAGGTCATGAAAATGCCGAATGTGTTTGAGTTAGTGTCTGTTTACTTGCAATTTTTCAGTCTCTTGAATTCATCCAAGGCAACAAAACAAAAGGTCTCTGTCAGGATAAGAGCTCTTCCAAGTTTATTCTTGTATAATTAAATAATAGGTCCTTAAAATGTTCTAAGGACAGTGAAACAGAACCACCCAAAAAACAAACCTCCTGCTGACCTCACTCTTCCTAATGACCAACTACATAAAATCACATCACAATGAACCATATTAACCAATCAGATTGCTTCATTTAGCTTATTGTCCTTCTTATTATGTGTATCTTCTTAGCATTTGTTCCCTTTAAACCTCAGGATGACTTCAAATTATTTATAGGTGTCATGAACTGGCTTTTTTATTTTTTTTATACTGTTGTCTGAGGTCAACTAATGATGTTTGTGTGGTTTTTGCATTCAAAAACATCATAACTAATAAGTAATAGGCTATTTTTTACACTGGATTTTGAGGCTCTCTCCAAAACGCTGGGTTTTGATGAGCATGCCGCTGGAGACTTGGAAGTAAATGCCCACGGCTAGGATTGGATAAGATTTACATATTTAATGAGCTTAAGCTCCCCTGTCTCTTCACATGAGGGAGGGATTGATTTGAAAGTGGCAACCGGAATATTCTCTCAATCACAGGGCTCGTAAACGTCTTTATCAAACAAACAATGATTTATTTCTCATCCACCTGCGATTGATTGGACTATTATTTTTGTATTACATAGCCCGCACGACCGGTCGATATAAGCGCGAACCGCTCACACATGTGTGTTGAGCACCCATTCAAATGTAATGTCAAGAGAGAGAGATAACAGCGCAGAACAAGAAATGATTATTATGAGATTCATCGGCCTGTCGACAGGCTTATGTTTTGGTAACCCGTCTGGAAAACACAGCCCTGGGACGTTGGGCTTTGCGAGCCCTGGCCCATACATGTCCAGCGTGCTAAAGGTATGTTCTGTTAGACACGTACAAGCAAAACGTTCTAACAATACAATACTATTACATATAAAAAACACGTTTTACTCACATAAGTGTGGTGTACCATTCCTCCTGTAGGATCCAATATAGAAGAAACAACATTGTGTTTTAATCGCAAATGTCTGCAAATCCAGCATTGACCTGAGATTTGTTTACAAACGGATCCCGCAGTGAAATTAAGTGATTACCATGTCTTTCCCACATCAGCTGGAGCTTCATTAAAAATAAAGTTCAACCACACATTCCTAATATTAGGATCCAAAGGAAGCTTATGCAGCGACTGTTCTTCCACAATCAGGAATAGCGCGATATCTTGCTATGTTCTTTGCAGCTCCATGAATGGGTGGGCGGGCGGGGCTACTGAATTACACGTTCTGTAGAGGTGTTTCGTCGCGCGATGACGTAAAGATGTGCACACGATCGTTTTCTGGGCCTGGTGTCTATAAAAGCTTTTCTTTGACTAACAAGGATGTTTTCATCTCTGAAACTTACAGGATATACTTCTATTACCACAATCTATTATTTATCACTAGCTCAAGGGATATTTGATGTCTCAATTTATCACCCCTTTACAAAAATTGTGAATAAGAGCTGGTGTTAAAATACCCCCCAACCCCCCCCCCCCCCCCCCCAAAAAAAAAACCAATACAAATATTTATAGATTTGTATCATTTTAATTTACCTTAATAATGCAACAATTATGTGTTTTGTCTTTGAAGAACCAGGATGCCCAGTCACAAAATATAGATATATAAGAATATATATATATGCTGCATTTAAAAGTGTTACTAGGAAAAGTCAAGTAAATGAATTAAATGAAAAAATATTTTATTGAGTAGACATTTTGAGTAAAATATTTTTCAAATATACAGTATCAGTACAGTAAACCAATGAAAATTAATTCAAATAATGATGTTAGGAACCAGTGCTTTACTTCAGGCAATCTGTTTGATCTATTCTTGTATACATTCTTGTAACGAATGTGTTTTAAGTTTGTTTCAAAGCTGACAGCATTATTCCTGACATGTTGTATGATTCTGTAAAATGATATTACCGTCTGCTAGCGTTCAAGTAGTTTTGACTGTCCTTCTTCTGTCAGAAGTTCAGTGGGTTTGGGTGTTTTCTGTGTTTTTTGAGATGTGCTGATGACGTGGTCTGTCTTCCTGTGACTGACAGCTCAAGACAAAACACTACACACATTCATCTGCCTACAGGTGTAAAGGGGGCAAAGGTCAGAACACAGAAAGGAAAGGGAGATAAGAGAGGTGTATGTTTTCTTGAGACTGGGAGAAATGAAGGGAAGTTGTACCAGTGCTCTGTCTGTGTGAGAGATATATAGATAGAGTTTGAGAGCACAGTGCTGCCCTCATACAACTAGCCTCTATAATATCCTGTTGACTTTAAACTAATGTGAACCTGACTTTAGGGCAATACATTTAAGATGATATATTACTCAGTTATATAATGTTAAGAGTATTGACTCTTAAAAGGAAGAGTGGACAATTTGGCATTCTCTCGTTTGTCTATTCTAAGAAATCTCTACAGTGGGAATTTCTGTCCAACGTTATACCCACCAAACACACACACACCCTTAACGTCTTTATTCAGCCACATCACCTATTTATAGGATCATTTTTCTTGGAGCTCTTGTGTTGTTTTGCAGTAAGTCATACACTGTGACACCCTATACTAACAGTTTGTGCATTGTTATACAGTTGGTGTTTATTAAAATAGGTATGTGGCATATTTCAGATGGGGGTGTTTTACGTCCTGTGTGTATATACATTTTTTGCCCGCCAGGTTGGCTTAGGGGATGTGTTGTCGTAAATATATCGCTTTGTGCGCACACAGAGACATAAACCATTTGTGTGCTGTATTCCCATGATTATTCAGATGTCACCAGTGTTTATTCGAAGGAAGAGACACATCAGCCACCTCACCGTCTGTTTATGGTGTCTCTGACATCACCGTCAGTATTTATGGAGTTCTTGTCTGTTGTACGCCCAAGCAAGATGTGCCGGCATTAGTCACTATTATTCCTGTCTTTCAAATCGAATTCATCAGACAGGGATTTGCGTCTCATTTAAGAACATTAGATGAAAGCTAAAGGAAGTCCTGGAGAGTGAGTCAGATCCAAATGGTTTTCAAATCAGAAAACAAAGCGATAAAACTAAATTCTAACTAATTCAAAAATCATTATCTCTTTGTATCTTTATTTATAATACACTATTTATTTTCACAGTAATATTTGCTTATGATTGTGATACATGTGAGTATCCTTTACACATTTACTTGATTATATTACTTGTTCAGTTGGATAAACTGTATGAAGCATGTAGTGCTTATATTACAGTTTTTAAAAACATTTTTTTAAATAATTTGTACAGCAGTAACACAGTATGCTGTACATAATACACAACGTGTGTATGTGTGTGTGCAAGTGAATTTTTTTCTGATAAATAAGGATGTCCTGTTTGCTTGAATACACACCTCCATTGTTCAACATAAGTGGTGGCACAGAGGTGAAAGACTGACTGACTTTTTATCCTCAGGAGAGTGAGGTGAAGTGGATGATTGTGTGTGTGTGAGTGTGTGTGAGTGTGTGTGTGTGTGTGTGTGTGTGTGTGTGTGTGTGTGTGTGTGTGTGTGTGTGTGTGTGTGTGTGTGATTGGTTATATCATGTCATGTTATTCAACAAGCTTGTTTGGGTGTTCCTGTGTGTCTGCATCACATGTATGTGTGTTTGCCTACAGATGTTTCCAAAACACTCAAACAAACAGCTCAATATGTGTGTGTACCTTTGGGTAGAAGGGAAGAAGAGTTCATGACCAAGCCTGAAGGTGAGCTCCCAAAACAAACACACGTTAGGTACTGACAGTTCCTCCAAAGCCATTCGTATGAAAGGAACACTGCTTCTGGGAAATCCATTGTAATATTCCTATATTCCGTTGCCGCTAACAGCCACTGATTAAAATGTCAGATGAAGTAGGCTAATTAACTTTATTGTCAGCTGGAACCAAAGACAGGGATTCATTACGGAGGGCTGGGCCTAACACTTTAAGAACGAAAGGTTTCTACAGTTTAAACAGCATCACATAACAACAAAAATGTGCCCATGATGCTGGATAGACTAGATAAGAGGTCAATATTTATATTGTTGTGTATGATTCAGTAAAAGTTATTTTACAGTCTGCTAGAGTAATAACGGGATAGACTGAGTACAGTAGACATATTTAGCTTTTTTTACTATGCAAAAATGAGATGCTGAAAAGAAGTGATTTTTCAAATATTACTTTTGCTTATGAACTAAGATATCATAAATCAATAATAACCATAAGTTTATATGTTCCACAATTAGCTCATAAACATATGGTGCAATTACAGTTGGAACACTACCATACAGTTGAGATACTCAGCCTTCATGCTCTAAAGCTGGCTAACCATTTATTGCAAATGTAATAAACTTTTAAAAATGACAATTGTGCAAAATGTTTTAATTAAAATTCATGAATTACCTTTATTAGTTATTTAAAAGAAATAAACCAGGGACAAAATATTTAACTATGGAAAGTTATGGCTAACAGTACAAATGCAAACTGTGTTTGATTGGGGTTGGAGCTAAACTGTGCAGGACAGTGGCCCTCCAGGACTGAGATTGGGGACCCCTGCTCTAGATTATGCAATGATCTGGCATTACATCATGTCATGAAATATCTTTTGTTTTTAGAACACAGAATAATGTTTGCAATGGTAAATTAAGTTTAACAGTCATAAAAGGATTGTGGAAGGTGACTTGAAAATCATACCTTGGAAAAAACTTTATTATATTCGAAGTGGAGAGAGTCATGGCTTGGGATAGTAATGTGCACACTTCAGAATCTCAACGGAAGAAGTAGGTCATCCGAGTTCCTTTTCCATTCGCGTATATTACTGTGAGTACTGTGAATTTGAATATTCTTCATTTGTCATTATTATATTGTTTTTTGCCTACTATATAGTAGGGAAGTATGTGATTTTGGATGCAGCCAACAACAATGAAATTATAGGTCACTGTATAATCCAATTAAGATTATATATATATATATATATATATATATATATATATATATATATATATATATATATATATATATATATATATATATATATATATATATATATATATATCAAGAAAGGGGAGGCCCTGTGGGGCAGAGGTAAGGTCCCCTACAGGAGCTCCTCTTGGACCCACTTGTAAGGTCCAGGAGACATTGCGAACTTGTTCCATCTCAGATAGGGGTGCCTGCATTTAGAGAATCAGGCAGATAGGGATCTATTTTTTTTTTTTTATCTCTTTACAACTGTTTCAATTATCCTTGTTTTTTATTTTTAATTCTTACACATGGTATTCTTATGCATGTTATCACTATTTTAATTCATTTGTATGTATATTTAGAATTGCACTTTGAATTGTATGAAATGTGCTATACATATAAACTTGCCTTGCTTAATGTAATAAAACCATTTATTAATTAGTTACAAACATATTAATACGCAATCAATAATTCGTTTATGATAAAGGCCACTGTAAATAATCAGAAAATAACTTCTGTGTGTGTATTCATAACATGGTTCACATGTTTTCACTTTACATTAATGTTCACTTTCACAGGTTATTAATGTTTGTAACACATTAATAAAATGGTTCAGGGGTTTAAGGTTATCAAGTAACTAATATTGGAATAACAATATTCATTATTAATATTTAAAAGTTATTGTGCTCGTTTCATACACTGTGGATAGGCATCATGAGCTTTTTTTTTTTCTCTCTGAACATAACATGCTCTGGAGCAACTTCTGTGCCAGGGTTGCTTTAGAGGTATTCAGATGTGTTTTATAAAATAATATAACCTAATTTGTTTCACTTATATAATATACAATATTATATATTAATTCTAAAGGATTAGAATACAAATATTATAACAAGGTAATGTTTAAATGTTAATTCAATTCAAATATATTTATTATGTAATCTCAGACATGAATCTAATTAGCATTAACAAAACAATCCTTATTCTCAGTGAATAAAGATGACTTATTAAGCGAAGAGATTGAAAAAATATTGCATAACCACCAAATAGGTGGCTGTGCAGTAAGTATGTTATGTAAATTGACATTTAAAAAGGAAAAAAGGAAATTGTATCTCTATTACTTAAACGTCTGTTTCCATGGTGAATCATCGATTCGTCGCTCGGTTGAGAAATTCTTGTGTGCATGGAGTTGTCTGAACTTACTCACAGACTCGTTTTTGGAACCAGTATACGGTATACCCTCGAGTTAGCAAGGTTTGGGTTAATTAACCGAGAGTTCAAGGTATACGTGACAGTAAGTTAACCATGCTTTCTGGAATACCCCACTGGTCTTTGGCAGGTCTCAATATGGGAAATATCGATGGCACTCAGATAGTAATGTTCAAATGTGTTGATAGAACAAAAAAAAGATTCAAGATTCAAAGATTCGTTCTAGATTCAACATTATGTGTTGTTCAGATGATGTATGACCATTGACAAATTTTACCAATTTACTCATGGAGCCAAATTGAGTTCCCTGTATCTCTGTAAATTATTGGGTCTTTAAAATTAGGAAAACAAAAGTAACTTTTTTTAAGATTTAAAGACTAAACGCATATTAAGGTAGTCTGTATTCAAAATATGTTACAGGCATGCAAATTATGAATAAAAAAACACAATAAGTGCTTTTGTCCATTTTTTCCCAATGCAATATTGCTACAGTCAAAAGATTTACCTAATATAACTTCTCTGTGTGAAAATAAAATAATGAAATACTGATCTTTCTTAAACAATTTAGCACCCCTTTGAATACAAAATATTGAATTACTATTAAATATACATCCATTACATTGATTCATTTCTTTTTTTTCTTAATTTATGTTTGTCTTTCTTTAGAAACAAAATGAACAAAAAAAAAAAAAAAAATGGAGCCTGGAAAGTTTCTGAAATTTGGTTGATTTTGATACAGAATGACCTAAATGTGTTTGTCTGAGAACCTTTTACACATACTTAACTACAGACACTGAAATGACACTGTGTGGTGCATTAGGCCTACAAATATGTTGAGTTTCCCCCTATTTTCCTATAAAGAACCACGATTATCCCTTATTTTCTTTTCCAGAAGTTAGCAACATTGTCTGTTAAAGGCCTATTTTATATTTAACTACATATAGCATCAGAGGAAAATCCTGCTGACTTCTCTTTCCTTATTCACGTGTATCTATTTTCATGAGTGTGTGTTCATTTCTCTGACAGCAAGTATGTATGGGATAAAACAGGCTTGTTGTGTTGAAAAGGAAGTGGCCGCCTGTGGTGGTGTGTATACTTGGCTCTGATAAGAGGACTCGTTTGGCACCTCTCAGAACAACAGGAATAGACCAGTTACCCAAAACATCCCTCAGCTGATGGATGTCAGCAGAACTCAACCTCAACTCTACTCAACCCGAACCCAAACCTACAGAAATGCACAACTATAAAAGCTGAGTGAAGCAGGTGCGTGTGCTGTATCAACCTTGCACAATAATTCTTTAAATTAGAAGAATGTAACATTTAAAATTGTTAATAGTGTGTAGAGTAAAATGTACACTACCATTCAAAAGTTTGGGTTGGTAAGTTTTTTCAGCAAGAATGCATTAAATTGATTGTAACAGTAAATACAATGTTACAAAAAATAAATGCTGTTCTTTTGAACTTTCTAATTCTATTAAAAAATAACAACAATAATATTTAAGCAGCAAAACTTTTTGACATTGATAAGAAATATTTCTTAAGAAGCAAATCAGCACATGAAAATGATTTCTGAAGGATCATGTGACACTGAAGACTGATGATGCTGAACATTCAGCTTTACTATCACATGAATAAATTACATTTTTTTAAAGTATATTAAATTAGAAAGCATATATTTTAAATTGTAATACTACGTTACAATATAACTGTTTTACAGATGTTTTGATCAAATAAATGCAGCCTTTTTGACAATATGGGAAAATTGTTTGAATGGTACTGTATACAAACAAAAAAAACAGCAATTTAATTTCAATATAATTAATGTCCCAGTCAATGGGGCTTTATTTCTTATTTAACTAAAACAATATCACATTTAATTCTTGTCATTTTTCCAGTAGCTCAGATCTGAACAGTGATTATGAAATGAGATGAACAGAATCCTAAACATTAGTACAAAATCAGAGTGATTAACATTCACATTCTTTAATGTCACAGACAACCATGTTTAAACCATTTTCTTGTCTGCACTTCTCTATATAACACATCATCTGTAGCTGTTTATGCATTGTAGAACTGTACCTGGTGTTTGATACATTATGTGATGTACATGCAGTTTTTTGTGTGATTTAGTGTTGGGCTAAATCAGTGTTCTGAACACAGCCTGCACTAATAAAAATTTCAGCAAGTCCCCACTTTATGGCAATGAGTTTCCTGCCGCTCCTCTCAAATCATGTGGTTGTTCACACGACAGAGGTCCAGCTAGTCAGTCTACAGCGGCCCACTAACAGCCTGTCTTAAAGCGAGAGAGAATTACAGACTATTTCCCGTCCTTTGAAGTGTCCATTGACTTGTTCCGCTCCAGCTGTGTTATGAAGGACAATTATTGTTGAGATTTTACTTTGCTGTCATGAACTCATCTTATCGTCCTTTTTGACTGTGTTCTGAAGTACATTCATCTAGTCTGAAACATCTGACTGCACATTTTATGCAATATTTAATTGTTGCAATCTATGCCATATTTGCTTAATATTATAATGATTTGATTATGTAATATTTGTTGTGATGCTGTGTATTTATCATTTATTGTGTCATTTTTGGATATCAGGATGCTATGTGTTCTAGTGATGCTGTATTTTGTTTACTTTAAGGTTCAGTAAAACGCTTCGCATGGCTTGACAGTGGTCTGTTATTTGCATGTTTCTCATTCCGGCTCCTTCTTCTACGGTGGGGCCGGGCACTGGCGACCCAGGATGACACAGTCAGACCAAAGCGGATCAGAACCAGTCCCAGACAGGACATGTCTTTGGCCACTGCGATTTCAGAGAAGAGGGCATGATCTCGGGGTAGATTGATGGAGCTGTCGCTGGTCTCTAAGTCCCGGACAACAGCTAGAATCTCCTGACGGTCTGTCTGATGCACCATCCCACGCACATTCAACACAGCAGAGATATGTCTTCTCCTGGGGAAGGACAGAATGACGGTGAGAGGGCGTAATGGTTCATGTTTCGTGTTTTATAATCTGAAAAGCATACATCACTCTCTCCGCTTTTGAACAGAACAAGAAATATATTATTTGTAGCTGAAAACAAACTATATGAACCTAGGTAAAGAGTCAGTTAAATTATAGAGCTCACAAGATAAATAATCAAATAAAGATATACTACAAGTAAAACAAAAATAAAGCAGCTACAAGTGCAATGTAGGTTGTACAAGTACAACCAGTATTATTTCTAACTATTACAGTATTTATTCATATTTTAATAGTTTTAACAGGTTTAGTATTTCAGTACTTATGTAGTACTTTAGTACAACAACCTTATTTCAGTTTGTTACTAAAGCAACATGTTTCAGTTTTTCATCTAATATTTTATTTTATTTATACATTGCAAAAAATATTGCCTGATAAAAATGGAACAGATATGAATCAGTTTGACTTGGATCATGTTGTATTGTCAGTAGTTTTCAACAAATTCACATTTTTTTAAAGAATCATTCATACAAATTAGATTCCATTATTTAGATAAAGAAAAAAAAAGAAACTTTAAGATATACAATATAGAAAGATGATAATATTCATCATCTTTCTAAATCTTTTTATTATTAAAAATTGAATTATTTCAGGGAAAGATCATTTGAGTAATACGGTCCAAATGTTTCTTTGTAATGATCCCTTGACAGTGCTCATGGCTCAAAAAGCCAATTCCGAGTCAGCGCTCTATACAAAGATGGCATGTCCTGCTTATAGATAACAATGTGACAGTGTTATCTGTGGCAAACTTTAACATAGACAGACAGTAAAAAAACAGGAAACTACACTAAGCGCACAAAGAGAAGTTAAGTAGCCTCCACTTTTTTGGCTTTTGATCTTTAGTTGGTGTGTGTGTGTGTGTTTGATTGGAGTGTGGCACCAGTCAGTCTCCTGTGACCTGGCAGGAACAGGAAGTACTCCACAGCCACTTCCTGTCTGCTGAGGAGGGTCGTGCGTCAGCAAGCAGGAGCACTGCCAGCCAGTGACTGAGCACACACACACACACATTTCTCTTTATCCAAACAAAAACATGACTAAAGTGGGGTCACATCTCACCCATTCCCCTGTTTACTGCCTGCTGTTCCCTCCCATCCACATAAAGGAAAGTTGGCACTGAGATGGAGCACCACGGTAACTATTTTCAGTCAGACATTCTTAGAATGACCTCAGGAAACAGAGAGGTGTTGTGAAAAATAGTTCTTAAGGAAATAAGAGGGGATTTTTCAAGAATGAAAGCACTTTAAGACGACAGAGTTCAGGTTCTACCCTTCCGCAGGTCTAAAAGTGTTCAGCAAAATTGTATTAATGCAACTGTAAACTGACAAAGTTACATATAAAGTACAGTGTCCTAGTAAAAATACTTCCGGTTTTATGCTAAAATATAAAATCTACATCCGGTTCTACATTCGGCTTCAGTTTTATAGCAGTTTTTAAACAACACTTTTTCCGGTCATCAAATTTCATTGGTCATGTAGTTTTCTAAAGGGTCATTCACACAGTATGCGTTTTTACTAGACAGATGTGTTTGACCATTGTGTTCACACCTTTTGCAGTATCCTGTGCATGACAGCGCTCAAATTAAAAGTATAGTTCAACTTTTCAACAACGTATCCCTGTTTGCACATTGGATATCGTGAGTGGATTTGTCTGAAGCAAGGAGCGGGTTTATGAAAGTCAGAAAAGCTGTATTTTCTTTCACTCCACATTTATTTTGAGCGGATTTATGTCAATAGTGAGGACATGGAAATCCCGAACTGAGTTAGGGCTGATTGGAAAGTGAGAATGTGAGAACCTAACCATACACTTGGCAAATCTTGGTATCCCTGCTGGTGCTTAAACCCTATGCAGTTTCATCACGGGCCTCTGAATATGTTTTTTATGCTCCTGCCCTGGCGGTCTTACCGTATATCTGGAAATTCCTTCACCAAAAGCCCAACTTCCATCTGAATAGAGGGTGTGTCCTCCAATGCTATGATGTCAGCCAGGTGAACAATCACACTGTCCAACCAGGAGGAAGTTGACTCCTGAGAAAAAAAGAAAGAGTGAGGACATCATTTTTATTAACAAATTTTGGTGTTGGCATTTTTCTGATCCGTACTGGCTTGCAACCAATCACAAATTATTTTATTCTATTAATTCTAGCCTTTTTTTAATCCTTAATGTTTATATACCTAACAGTACTCCAATGTTTGTGATGAAAAAATATTTATATTTTTTATTTTTCACGCTATAAATGTGTCTTTATACATTATATTTTGTGAAGAAGGTCCTTTGCATCCTATTTGGGTGTCATAGCGAAAACTGTAAGATAATATAAGGCATAATATGAAGGTTAGTAGCACTGACCAGATCTTTAAAAAGAGCCTTCAGCTGTTTGGCCTCATCCTGCAGACGGAAAGCCACTCTCTTCCTCATTTTGAGTGACGTACAGATGACCCGGCCCCTCATGATGGCACGAACATACTCAACTTGAACCCGCCTGTGCACCTCATTCACCAAAGCCTGTCAGCCAATCAGATAATCAATCAATCAACTGACCAACAAATCAATGAGTCTGTGAGCATGCGTGTGGGGATGTATGCATGTCATACCTGATATGGTGGGCAGTCCATTCTGCGGAACTTTTTAAAGTGCTGTTTTATGGTCATCTCAATGCTCTCATAGGCCTCGCTATTATCCAGCCACTTCCTCTTCACCAGCTTATCGAAGAATGGCTGGAATAATGCCAGAAAATCATCAATGAATGAAACATTTCTAGGACAGACGTAAACTGTATCTCTGTATCGTAAACTGTATCGTAAAATGTATCTCACCCTGATGTGTTCAAACAGTATGTCTGAAAGAACTCGCACTGACTGGTTAACAATTCGCTCCAGAGAGGATTGAGCTCGCTGGGAGAAGTCCTCGCTGCCAAGGGTGTCACACAAGCGACAGCGCTCCACAAAATTCCTACACAGTTTAAATTCATTAATTCATTAAATTCAAAAAAGGAATTTAAAGTAATCTAATTTTTTTATCCTGCTATTTCCTTGCATTATTCTTTCTATAGTATTTATATTCATTAATATATTTCAAAAAAGTGTTTTTATGTGCATTGATGCACTGATCATTTGAGTTATTTGTTTTAAAAACACACAATTATTAAAAAATAACTACATAGCATTCTTTTTAAACAAACACTGAATAGCGAGGATGCCAGATGTTTTTTTAATTATGCATTACATTTTGTTTTACAGTTGAAGGAAATGTCCTGACAGACATTTACCAGTACCTTTTCTGTTTTTCAATGGAGTTTTTCATTGTATTTTTAGTTTATTCTAGCATAGCAAGATACCTGCAGTTTTCTGAAGAACCTCCATTTTCAAAATATTAAATGAAGAAAATATACAATTCTAAAGTCTTTTTTTTTTCTTAAAAGAAGTCTTTTCTTCTTTTCTTTTCTTTTTTTCCCTCAAAAAACAAACAAAAACAACAACACACAAAACAAACTCCAGGGCGGGAGAGGCTTGAATAAACATATATGGTGAAAAAGATGAAAAACCTGAATGGTGGAACACAGTTGACAAGAGAGATGGTCCTGGACACATAACCATCCCCATGATCCCCAAACTCTGACTGCGTGTCATGGAACATCTCAACTTTTCTCTGGAAACTAAATACAACACAGACACAAAATCACACACACAAAAAAATTATTATATATATATATATATATATATATATATATATATATATATATATATATATATATATATATATATATATATATATATATATATATATATACATGTTCTTCCAAAACTATAAAACTTTTGTTCATCTTAGGAACACAAATGAATATATTTCTGTTCCTCCTTTGACGCAACTACTTTGAAGATTCAAAAGGTTCATAAAGAAATCATAAAACTAATCCATATGAATTTAGTCCAAAGTTTTTACATTTATGCTTTCATTCACCTTAATTTTATTCACCCTTTAAAATTTCTACTAAATATCCAAATAAATGTAATCACTAAACTAAATGAACTATATCAACTAAATTACTGATCTGCCTACATTTTCGCTATATAATAACTGAAATGAGCTAGATGACATAACTGTTTTCTCCAGAGTGGCTAGACAGCCGAATAATTTTCCTGTTAACAATCGGCATTGTAAAAAGTGCTATATAAATAAAGTTGACTTGACATAAACATTCATCAACCCACACACATGCATGACATGCAAGAACCAGTGAGGTTCATTCTAATGTTACGCACATATATCTATATAAATATTTTATAGATATTATTATTAAATATTATATAGATCAGTGGTTCATTGTGTTCATCTGTGATCGTGTCTTTTCAGAACATTTGGAGTAAACCGCTCAGTTCATATTGATTAGTTTTATGATCTCTTTATGAACATTTTTTTAAAGCGTCAAAGTGATATGTCAATGGAGGCACAGAGTTATCTCAGATTTCATTCAAAAGATCTTCATTTGTGTTCCGAAGATGAATGAAAGTCTTACAGGTTTGGGACAAGATTAGGGTGAGTAATTAATGACAGAATTTTCATTTTTATGTGAACTAACCCTTAAAAGACACAATTTTAAATTATTTTATAAAGATTTTCTGAAATAGCTTTAATTGTGTGGTGATGTTTTAACTGTAATGTATTCTAACATAAATAGTTTTAGGAGCTTTATGGAGTAAATATCATTTAAACATTTACATGATGAGATTAATTATATGAGTAGCCTACTTAAACGTATTTTCTTAAACATGATTCATAATTTTTGCCATGGCTCACTCATCATCAGCATCTTATGATCATACTCTCATATCCCCAGCTCACCTGTGCAGGAAATCTGCAAGTCCATTCAGGGTGCAGCGAGCAACACGAGCTCCTAGTGGCTGACTGACAGCTGTCGATCTGTCTAAATCTACCTTCAGCCTCTGAAACAGATAAAGACACACACATATATAAAAAGATATTCACAAACACCTTCTAAACACACACTCACATACACCAATATTGCCAAGAGTACAAAGTGGAAGGCATGCATACAGTCAGATCATAATCAATGCAGTAGGCTAATAGATGTTCACGAGGATTGTGGATATATTACCTGTATAACAGAACGGGCGAGGCCAGACTGATACTCTTCAATGTGCAGCGTCTGAGCCCATCGCTTTTCTTCATCATCCAAAACTTGTGAGAGCTCCATAGTCATCTTGTCCTGCACAAACACACACACACAAAGTGGATATTATTTTAACTCTTTGTTCCCAGAGATTAATAATTAATGCATAATTTGATTACTGATAATCAAGTGTTACCCAAACAGTTTCAACGCAGTCCTGTTCCAGACGGTCTATGACATCTTCAGGCAGGAGAGGATCTAACGCTTCACACACTATAGTGCCCATTGCTCCAACTGTAGCCAAGACGTCCCTATAGGGACACTCACAGTCAGAACCAGAGTATGGTTGTGTGTGTCCATATAGCGTGTCTAAGTTATAGTGTATTTGTGTTGTGCAGAGTTGGGGAACCAACAACTAGACAAGCTACTGCATGTATATACATTTTTTAAAAGTAGTTTGTCCCTACAAACAAAACAAAAAGCATTAAAAAAAGCAAAAGCAAGAGGACATATTCATTGATATATACATACATATATATATATATATATATATATATATATATATATATATATATATATATATATATATATATATATATATATATATATATATATATATATATATATATATATATATATATATATATATATATATACTACCCTATGATATAAGAGCTGTATATTTGCTGGCACTAAAACATGAATGAATCAGAATCAGACTTTTCAGTGCTACAAGGTCATTAACTGATTCACTATTCCAATAATAATATGTGGGTGTTAAGGGGGTTATTTATTGGTACTACTTTAATGTTTTTAATTTTTTTTTTGTCAAGCAGTGCCTTCTCATCAGAATAAAATACAATTTATTCCATTACTGAAATACATGATAATTATTTTACTTAATTCCAGCAATATTTACTCAACACATAAACTTCTCATATATTTCACTCGTCATACATTTAAGTCTTATGCAACAAATGAGAGAGATAGAGACCTGACCATTTAGCCTATTTAATTATTCTCTCATAACTCAGACATTATTAAAATAGCAGTGTACTGTTTGGTAACACTATACAGTTACTCATTAGGAAAAGTAGCTCTAAAGGATAAATTACTTAAAGTCACAATGAAATGGAGGAAGCGAATTCCATGGCATAGTGTGACATACATTAGAGCGTAATACATTTTTTAAAAATGTATAAAATGTAAGGCTTGGTCCTATCCATTGGGTGTTGACTTGATTTTGAGATGATTTTTAAGATTCAAAAATAGAGGCAGATGAACACAAGCTTGCAGGGACGAAATGATTTGAGAAGTCCTGCATACATCATCACATAGAACTCTGCAAATTTCTCCAGAAGGATCAGTTATGACATTCTGATAAAAAATGACAAGAACTGAAAATGGATAATTAAAAAAAAGGCATAAATCGTTCATAATAAGATCTATAGCAAGCGTTTAGAAATCAGATTGGGTGAGATTTCATTTTAAAACTAACTACTGTCATACTACTGAAAAAATTTAGTCAACTTGATAGTGTGGTTACTTTTAGTACACCAGACCATTTATTGTGTACAGTAATTCTCTCTGGTATTCAGTACCGGTGTTGTTCATTCTAATAAACAATGCAGCTGATATTAATAGACCTGAGCTCATTCTTCCACTGGGTCATTAAAACAAGAACCGTGTGGAATGTGATTGCAGGAAAGGTGTGTGAGAAAATAGAAAACACACCTCAGTGTCTATGTATGCATGTGCATATACCTGTTGTAAATGTTGTAGATCCAGTCAAGCAGTGAGTATGTATCTGTGATCTGAATTGGGCCACAAGTGATGGTCTTCAGTCTTTTGGCAACAGCCCTGTGATAACTCTGCATGTAGACCTGAAACACAGCAAACTCCTCGGGATAGACCGCCACCACATTCCGACGTGCCGCGTCCATGTCCTCCACCACCCTGCCCCTCAAACGCTCCAAGTACATGCCCATCTGCCCTGCGGCAATGCCCCCTGGTTGTGGAAGACACCAGTCAGCTGCCTCTCCCACAGCCTCCACCCACCTTTGACGCAGTCTCCTGGGACGCTTGGAGGGTCGAGAATGGTCTTGAGATTGGTCACTGGCTTGGGCGTTGGCCTGGGCCTCTTGTCGTAGGGCCCAAACCTTGTCAGCCTGCTCTTCCTGTTGAATGACCAGCACCACCAGGCCAAGCTGAGGCCCACTGCAGGGCTGACGTAGCGACTCCCTCACCACATCCCACATTTCTCTCTGAAGAGCCTCGTAAAGTAGCTCTACATCTTTCACTTTGCGCATCCCAGCGTCCCACATACTTGGGCCAGAATCCTCACTGCCTGAACCAGGCAACAGGGGGAGCCAGGGAGGTGAAGTGAGTGTGTGAGGAGTTATATTGCTGGGCGTGGTTGAAGTGGGTGTGGTTTGTGTTAAGAGGGAGGGGTCAAGCTCACACTCCCTCTCCAGCTCTTGGATGTGCGTGTCAGCAAGCAGCAGGTCTCTCTGATTGACTAATTGTAGGATCTCCAACACTGAGTGAGAAAGAGAGAGATTGAGTAATTAATTTTCATTTATGGCCATGTGTTTATTCGCTTGATGTGTTGTTATCTTTGGACAAGCCTGTGTATTGACACAGTTCCGATTTTTTCTCCTTGAGGCGAGCTTATCTGGTTGGGTCTTCTGTACAAAGAAAGTATGTCATTTCCTGTCTCTGTGAAAGTGTTTGTTAATTGGCCACTGACTCACAGGGACTTTTGGACCTAGTCACTTTTGATTAAAAGCAAGGTGTTATGGGTCAATCATGGAGACCTCTGACTGGCCCTCATTTATCAATCTTGCATAGAAACGGCCGTATATGTTGCCGTAAGATTATGCTTACACTCCTCTCACCGCCTGATTTATGAAGCTGAGCGTACCTCTGCAATCCAGGTGTACGCAATACTTGCCCTTGATAAATGCCGCGGCTGAAACCAATCGTCATTAGAATAACACGCCCCATATATTCAAGTCTATGCCTCCCCCATGCCCTCATTTTACGCCATGGATACACGGAAGACGGCAAAGAAGCGAAACTTCTCCGACGTGGAGATGGGGCGCATCTCAATCATCTCACTACTCCAATATTCAGGGCACTGATTAGAACATAAGTCAATGGGCTGACTCCCTGATCAGTGCCCTGACTACTGAACTAGTAAGATGATTGAGACGCGCCCATCAAGACCATCAGGGAAGTGGAAAAAAGCTAAATTGTTTTATTTGAGAGTTTAAAGAGTGGGATTAAAGGCACCCACAAAAACAAAATGTGGACCTAAATTAAGAGTACTGTTAATAGTGTGAGGGTTGAGAAGTGCACTCCAGCAGTTTAAATAGCTGTTTGGATGAGAAATTATCACAATGCATTATTTTACAGAACATGTTTTGAAACAATTAACATTTAATTTCGTATCACGGCACATGTAGGCTATTGGGGTGTACGATAGTGATGATGATGTGATGTGGAGTACCATTCATTCACATTAATCATTGCATGACAATTTGTAAGATTCTTCTTCTTATTATGATTTTTATTATTAATGACGCTTATTGTTATTTAGACGAAGAATGTCGTTATTATTTATTTTATTATTATTTAAAAGAAGAAGAATGTCATTTTTATTATTTTGTCAGTCTGAATTATTTTCAGTCCCAGTCCGTGCCCAGCTGCCGGGCCTAACCCTGAACTGTCAGGTAAAGCGGCACAGGCTCAACTGGAGGAATACATATGCCTACAAATCATGCTTGGTATCACACAAATTAAACATTGAAGTCCATGTTGCACAAAAATAAACACTAAAGTTTATAATTACTATGCTGTTGTTGTTGTTTTTACAGTGGGTCATGATGTAGCGTATCTTTGTCAGTGCGTTTGGTGGTGTTAGGAATTGTTTTTCATTTTCGCTCTAACTCAAAACGTGCGGACACCACCTCCTGAGCTAGCGTACGATTTGAGCGTGCCATACGCCAACATCCATATTGATAAATCTCAACGTCACCTTGGGTTTGGGTGTACGCTGGAAATTTGTTGTACGCACTTTTGATAAATGAGGGCCACTGTGAGCATAATAGTTACACTCTGTACGTTCTGTAAAATGTACAAGTAAGTACAGGTAAAAACACACAGTTGTACCTGACAGCGGCTCCCTGCGTTTGACGGGCTGTTCTTCTTCTACTAACTCTTGCTCCTCTTCCTGCATGCTGTGGTTTGTTAGCGAGTCCCCTCTGAGTTTGCTCAGACTGACCATGCGCAGGAATGAGGGACGCCTGCGATTGTCTTCATCGTTTTCAGTTGTCAGGTCACCCGTAGGTAGACTATCTCTGCGTTCACTTTCCTTACGACGGCCTGCAAACCTGAAGGTTAAAAACTGTGTTAAGAAACACTCCCATTACAACAACAGCTCTAGAAAACATCTAGTCTCAGAAATAATGATCGATATAACAGTTAGATATAAATATTATATTTTCATGACTGATCTGAAAAAACAATGGTGTGCAAACATTTTTACAATATTTAGAATCATGCATAAATATAACAACAAAAAGTATTACAATAAATATCCACTTTTAAGTAAGAAGAAATGCTTCCCATTTTTTGTTGTTGATGTCAAGGGCTTTTTTGGCACAAATAAAATAAACACACACACACACACACACACACACACATCTAAAAAAAACATTAAATACAAGTTCATATGTTACAAGTTTTTGCTTTGAATTTAGTTTGATAAACAATTGTAAAGACTAGTTGAGTATAATATGTACATCCTGAAACATGTCAAATTCTCACCTCAGTAAGGTCATGATTTCCTCAGAAGCTCGCCGATAGTTCTTTTTTTTCTTTCCTGAGGAGGGTGTTGCCGGGAGAGTTGCGCTCCGTAGTGAAGGAGTGGCACCCCACACATTTCTTCCGGTCAGACGCAGACCCTTGCCTAATTTGCCAAGGGTCTTCAGTGGTGATGAGCCACAGATTCGTTCCAGAGTTCCTCTCTTTTCTTTTGATCCTTCAGTGACCTTTGACCCTCCACGCTGCTCTGCATTTGCCTCGTTCTCTTGTGCTTCGCTCACCTGAGATGACCTTTGGTAGTCCTGTCCATTCATCCAGACCCCATCCTCTTCATTATTCCACCCTATGCCTGCCCACGCCCCTTCAAACGGATTCAGATCGGATGATGGCAGAATGAGTTCCCCATTGCTATGATTGCTCTTTAGGATGAGTTCTCCATTAGTTAGGTTACTCTTTTGGAGATCACCATTGGTGTGGTTACTCTTGAACCTCATGGGCAGCCTCTTGAGGATGGGCATTCTGGTACTGGTAACTAGAAGGCAAAATGGACATTGTAACATTGGTCAGAATTAAATGTCTTGTTTTCCGATTTCATTGAAATACCTTTCATTTGCAATATATTTTCTAAAGATCTCACATTACAGGTTTTCCAAACAGTTTGTCACACATCTGCAGAAATAACTAACTTTAAAAAGTTAGAACATTTTTGCTGATATTATGGTGGATATAGGTAAAGTTAGTACCAGGTGTGGTGGCATAGGTAAGTTTAAGGGTAGGGTTAGGTGTAGGGAAGTGTCAACAGTGTAATTATAAATGTAACTACAGAAATTAATTATTATAATGTAATGTAATTACATTCATGTAATTTTTTTAAAAAATGTAAGTACAATATAAAAATGTATATACACAATAAGTGCATTGTACCAAATGATTCATTAAAATGTTAGTACACTGTAGTTAAGGCCACCTAATATATATATGAATGTTTACATTTAAATTACATTTTACATTTAAAAGTTATACTTCATTCCAATTTGCAGGATTTTCTTGTACCCTACATGTCACTAAGCATGTCTATAGCCCATGTGTCCTGCTTAAAGGTAACCAGAGTTTAAACCTGTTTAAACCGCTTTCATCAGGTCAGTCTTAAATGACTTTGCCTTGTTGCATTCTCATTGTTTCTGTATTCCGGCGAGCGGAGTGCATTAACAGCATATGTATGTGTGTATGTGTGTGTTCTTTGAAGACGTTAGCAGTTTTTAAGTTCCTATAATGGAAGCTCCTATCCAGATGTGTCAGAATAGTTTCCTGTCCTCAGAGTTTCTCAGAACATACACACTCTTTACTCAAACACAAACGCTACACACACTCACTTTCTGCAAAGTCTCTTGGGATTAAGCAAGCATCTACTAACAAATTATACACAGTCTGTTTGTGTTTTGACATACACACACAATTACTATTATTTACATTTTTGGTTCTATTTTTGGTTTTTAACTACCCTTGTGAAGGCAAAAAATACCCCCCCCCCCCCCCCCATTTTAATAGGCTAGTGAAAAATATTTTGTCAGCCACAGATTTTAATTGATATTAAAAGTTAATTATTTAATTATTTATACCTGCTTGTGTGGGTTTTTTGCTTTTCTTTTGTCATAGTGTGATTTTTGGGCAATTGTATTAAATCTAATTAAGGTCCATACACGCTGTAACCAGGAATCGAACAGTGCACGAGGGTTAAGAATTCCTCATGCAATTTGAACAAAGCATCTTAAAATATATATTAAGAGAAAGAGGTGAAGACAGAGCAAGAGGGAAAGTGAGAGAGAGAGAGGGAGGAAGGGAGAGAGAGGAAGGTGCTGTTGTGTAGCACACAGTGACCCCTGCAATTGTGTTTCAGCATCCCTGCTTTGCATTATTTCTGAGCAAAGTTCCCCTGGTGTGGCTGCTAAAGATCTGGGCTGGGAACCAAAAGGTTCTAGGTTCAAACTCTTTAGTTTCATCAATCATGAGCCATCACCATTGTACACTCAAATAAGGCATGTGCGTCAGTTAAATGAGTACTTGCAACCCTCACCTAAATTAATCTGGCCAATTTGGTTATTTACTGTCTAGATTCCAGGTGGACCTTATGTCAGTATTTTTGTTCTTACATAATTTATGGGAACAGAAGGGAAAACATCACTTGTAAACATTGTTGTTTAGAACGGAAAGAGATATTTCTCTAATAATATGTGTTCAGAGATCAAACTAACATTAACAGACTAAAAAAATGCTTTTTGTTCAAGAATTGTAGAAACAGCACAGCAACAAAATCTAATTGTCTGGACCAGATCTTGATTACCTGGAAATTAATTTAAATGAATTGCTGAGTTTTATAAATATTAAAATGTGCTTGGCAAAGGATTTTGCTATGATTATTATTTTATCATCATAACCCCATGATTTTATATATATATATATATATATATATATATATATATATATATATATATATATATATATATATATATATATATATATATATATATATATATACATATATATATATATATATGTTTCTATAACATTATACAATCTTATACAAGCTTTTGTAACATAATACAGTGCCATTCAAAATTTTGGGGTCAGTAAGAATTTCTTTATGGAAACATATTAATAATTTTATTCAGCAAGGATGCATTCAATTGATCAAAAGTTGGAGTAAAGACATGTATGTTGCAAAAGCTTTCCAAATCAGATAAATACTGTTATTTTGTACTTTCTAATCATCAAAGAATCATAAAAAAACAACTGTTTTCAACATTGATAAATATACGTTTCTTGAGCAGCAAATCAGTATATTAGATAGATAAGAGTTTTGCTATCACATAATATATATATATATATATATATATATATATATATATATATATATATATATATATATATATATATATATATATATATATATATATATTCAAATAGAAAAGTTATTTTTAAATGATGGAAAAATCTTAAATTGAATCACTCAAATGTCTTAAATGCAACATCTGTATTTAGAAAGAAATTGGTAAAAACTAAATTTATGGATTTTATTGACTGGTATGAAACCAATGATAAAAATCCAAATATAGGTATTGAGAATAACACAAACATACAAGAAGGAATCATGTATCTCTTACCTTCTGCTGCAGTGGGTGGTCAGCTCAGGGCAAATCCATTCCAGTGTCTGTGCGAGTGATAGAGAGCCTATCAGTAAGAGAGGGGCAAAGTGTTCGTGTGTCTATCTCCAAGAGTTTGGGGCCTTGTATTGGAATGTTGGAGGCAGACGTTGAGTTTGCTATCAGATGATGATGCATTTTCCTGAGGAAAAAGAGACACCCTCCCTAAACAAAAAGACACACACAAGCTTACCTACACACGTAACATTTTATATACAGTACATACCCACACCAAATAACATGTAACACAAAGTACAACTTCAAATACGCAGACTAGTACACACACATCACAAATAAACTTGAGCACACATAAACATACAACCCTTGACAGATTTGTTTAAAAAAAATATATATCTACAGATGGTTTCAATGAGGTCTCAGATACATAGAGATGTTCAGTATAGTGTCACTAATGATCCTAAATTTAATAATCTTAAAAAGCTGACATACTGAAACATTTAAAGCTCTCCTATTAGAACAGCTGGAATAGGCTGTCCCAGTCATTCTCTCATGGTGTAAATGTATGACTGTTTAGCATTTTGTATCAATTATGTTTTAGTGCATAGAGCTCTTCTGGTTGAGTGTTGCAGATTAAAAAATAAAAATATGTGACCCATCTCAAATCTGTCCTTGTGCAAATCACTAAACCCTCAGGTGCTGATTTCATTAGGGTTGGGAATCACTGCAATAGTATTAATTTTGGATGCTCCAGAAACATTATGAAATCCCCTGATTTAGCACAAGCTGAGAAATCCTGTGGTCCACACATCCAGTTGTCCAGAATGAATCTACTAGAACAGTGATTATTCATCAGGGACCTCTGCAAACTTCCAGAGGGACTCATTCAAATTTGTACATATATTACATAATAATGATATAGAGTATTAATTAAATGGCTAAAATAAAACACTAAAAACAAATGCTCAATATTTAACTGGCATTATATTTTATTTCAGTTAATTTTTATTACAACAGAAGTACCAGAGGTACATATCAGCTTAGACAGGAGGGCCTTTGAATATTGTCTTTGAAAAAAAGTAGGCCTTGGAGTCAAAATGGCAGTACTAGAACATTCTAATATAAACTGGATACCTAAGAATCTATAGACTTTTCACAGACATTTTAGCATATTAAAAAAACATAATTTTTTTACATCATTTTGTACTGAGCTGTAGAATTAAAAACACAGACATAAACAAAACCCACCCACATTAATACCTGCCTTAATGTCATTTAGATATAGTTGTTTAGTTTAGTCAGAGAAAAGTGGACATCTCTGCTTCTGTATTACTTCTCCCTCTGGTGGACAATACATTATAGCACACCTAATATCAATATGATGCTCCCGTTTACCTTCCAATAACACTACACACCAAATCAAATAATTTTTACTTTCTTAAATGTTTATTTTATGAAGTCTACAAGTTCATAAACACATTTAAACTTGCTGTCAAACGACTGCTCAAATTTGGTACCTTTCTGTGTTTGTTATCATGTGTTAGTATATTATTGTGAATTTGCATTTGTCATGTAAACGTGCATACTACTAGTTCAAACATAACCTGTCAACAAGCAACAAAGAACCATGCCAATAAATTATTGCTGTGGCATATATTTATAGTTGGATACTGAAAGTTGTGCGTGTGTCCTGAGTGTGTTAGGGAGCGCAATAATCCGGACCAGATACAATCACAGTGTCTGATGTGTTGGATGTTGATGGTTGCCTCTGTGATGATGGATGTTGCCGTGGTGATGTGGGTACGTGTGGAGACAGGGATGTTCAATTCCTTCATTCTGCAACTCTTCCTGTTTGTGGAGACCATGCAGCTTCTGCAACAGCTCAGCAATGAAGGCCTGAAAACACACAAACAATTACTTTTTTTTTTTTTTTTTTTTTTTAAAGCACTCAAAAGGTTTGCATATTGTTATACAACATCCAGTGTTGGGTGTAATGCATTACTAAGTAATTACTTTATTTTAAATGCTTTACCCTTAAAAAGTAAAGGGAATACTTGTAATTTTTCCGTAATTTAATTCCAGTTACCCCTTAGCCTGGATGCCAGCCGAACTTAGCCCCACCCACAAAAATTTTAGGTCGGGCAATTCGGCCTGGCCTCACTCCATAGACGAGTAATTATCTCCAAACAGAAACTGTTCGGACCAATGAAATCATCAGGGCGGGCTTTAGACGATGATGGACAGATGATAAACAGTAACGTAATCATCACGCAATCAAGTTCAAATCCTAAATGGAGAACTTGTTTGTATATGCATTCACCTTCACAATTTCTCTCTGAAATGATGATCATGTTGGGTAAGTACTCTGTATATCATTAAATTATTTTATTTTTTTACAACACCGGCGAAGATCGTTTATTCCAGCATGCGTTCAGTCAGGGTTGCCAAGTTTTTAGAACAAAACCCGCCATCTACAAGCCCTAAACATTGGCTTCTCAGGGGGCTCTCCGGAAAAAAATGTTGTTTGGGGGGTAAAATGTGTGTTATTTTGGCAAGGTTGCTGCTAAAAATCGCACTCATGGGTCTATATCACATAATAGTCGCTTCAACCCGCGGACAAAAAAAAAAAAAACGCGGACTTGGCAACACAGTGCAGTTGAGCTCTGTTGACGTAGCTTCGTTGCTCTGATTGGTTGTAGGTCTATCTAATTGAGGTCTTTCCTGGTTCGGTTGAAACACACCTCATAATCACAGCCCAATGGAGCAGTTTCAGACTCATATTCTGACTAGAATTGAGTATGACCACGTCAGGCTAGTTACCCCTGATAAAATTGCATGAAGTACTGTATAGATTATAGAACAATTCTATAGAAAACAATAATGGATTTAACATCAAAATGTAACATCTAATGTTAAAATGTATGTTTTTAATGTAACCTTTTTCCTTTAAATACGTTGGTCAGTTCAATGAAAATTTGTCATTTTTTAATATTTGTTTTAAAGAATTAAAAGAGCAGTTTCATGTCCATCCTTGAATTGTGGAAATAGTCAAGGTTTATATGGGACTTAGAAAGCAATCTGTAATAAATTATGCAGTAATATTTAGGGAGCATAATTAGTAGTACAGTAATCAAATTACACTGTTGATGATGTATTTAGTAGCTAGGTATTAATTACTTATTAGAGCAACTTACCCAACACTGAGGACAACTTACTGTACAACTTAATAAATACTTGAGTGCTAATAATAATATTTGATATAACACAGTAGGTTTAATCATAATCTTGTAGAACTATTTAAAAATTAGAGACTTTTAAACAAAATATGCTGTAAAATATATGAACTGCAGACATTCTCTGATTGATCTACTAGTAAACTATATAAAACTTGTAAATATCTTCTGAAGACTGTACTATAGATATGTACCAGTCAGCAGTTTCTATGCTTCCATACCTTTACGCTTCACAAACTTAAGCAATCAAATTTGAAATGGTGAGAATTGTTCCATGGTGTGTCTCACACGCAAAAAACTGATTACGTTTTTCAGATGTCAGTGTTTTGTGAGAGTGTGTGTATGTTTGTGTGTGTGTGAGCCAAGTGCCACGTTTCTCTCTACTGATTCTCTATGATGTGTCAGCACTTCAGCACTGGCTTACCCAGAGACACACAATCTTCTGTACATACACACACAGTAACAATCATGTACACACACTAATCAAAAGGCTGAGAGTGAACATTGTTAACGAGCCCCGATGAAAGAATGGCTTTGTACTAACAAAGAGCAATAGGGGCAAGGGGAAAGAGAGGGAACAAATCATTCATTCATTGTGATTATTGTGAGAAACACGTGGAAGGGAGTGTCAGTCACTGCAGTGTCCCTCAGAGAGAGGGAGAGAGAGGGAAAGAGATGAAGAGGAAAAGTAACAAAGGATGAGAAGAAGAGTGAGGTCCATAGTGGGGTAATAAGGATGAGTAGACAAAAAGATTGAAAAGAAACAAAAAATGTTAGGACAGAGAGATGACGACAACAAGAAGGATTTACAGATGAAAGGATTGAAAAAAGTACCTCAGTGTTGCTAGTGCAGGTTTGCAGAATAACCTGTAAAACAAACAAAAATAAATATTTTTGTAAACACTTAAACCAAATGCTACTTTAATTAAAGGTATTAATTAAAGGAGCCTAAAAGGTCAATATCAGTAATATTATTAACAACTGTGTAAACTAGCATGCACTTGTGTACAACCAGTGGAGAACCAGTGGTCTTAAATATGTCTGTATTGTTCAATATTCAGACAAATTAGTTAATAAGTGAGTGGGCCTCATTTCTGAGAAAATTTTTTGGAATGTAAAATTAAAATGGCAGGCCAACCTCAAGGTCAATGGTCCTATCTATTACATGTCATTTTCATGGGAGATACAAACTGTAAAATGTGGGGGTGGGGAGGGGCATATTATGAAATGCTTACTATGTATTTCTAATGTATTGTATTTTTCATTTGTAAAAGATTTTTCCCATTGTGCAAAAAAACTTAATTTTTTCACTGCATCTCATTTTATCTAGCTTGCTTCCTAACCTGTTGTCTAATATACCTGGCATTTTATATTATACATATTATTGGCTTATATTATAAATATTATTGGCAATACAAATCGCCTTCTTTCCTCTTTTGCAAGTCGCTTTTAAAAGCGCCTACTTAATGCATTGCTGTAAATATGGCAAGACATAAAAGCACAGGATGTGGTGTGTGTGTGAGAGGGGGATTATGGGACCTGTAGTTTGTGTGTTCGCTCTTCATCACTTGGGAGAGCCAACAAATCATCAATGTTCACTTCCTCTGGCATGTCCTCCAACATAAACACACACAAAAAAATGAGTCAAATTCCCAAAACCATTTCCAGAAATATCAACAAGAAAAAAAAAACTATGTATGAGAATTTAAAAATAAAAAAAACTGCAGAAAGTAGTGCTATAAAGACATTTAGCTCCAACAATTACAGCCTAGATATTACTGGACATCATTTCCTTTTATTCCACTTCACATCTGCACTGCCTATTATAGCTCATTGTTCCTAAACTTTTCAGAAGCCCACAGTTTTAGTATCTCAGAATATCTTCCGTCTCAATATTTAATAATCTCAGTGGAAAACTTTCGCATGTGAGCAAATCGAGATAACAGATCGCATAACACAATTCCCGAGAGAGGGACCGCGTCTCACAACACATACTGCTTATGTTTAAACTTCCTGTCTGTTGCAGCTGAATACTGTTTCTCAGGGGTGTCCATGTAAGGTAGCAAAAAAAACCAAGTGATCCCCATCTGTAATTAAGGGAGAAAAAGCTGGACCTCCCTAGTACCTCCAGAGGCCTGGTCCTCCTCACCTTTTATGGACAGCAAAACTAACATTTCTAATATTATCCAACAACTAATATTGTTTTGTCAGACATATTCATGTCACAGAATCCACCATGACACACTTACATTAACAAAGGCTGTTGTTTATAAACTTGAGACTCACAGAACGATGTCTCCTCTCAGTCCATTTAAAATGTATGAGTAGATAATTGCATATAACCTGGTTTATACAACCTAATAAAAACCTGGCTTTGTACTAGGCTATATTACAAGTTTAGTTGGAAACTTTGACTAATTGCTTTTGTTCCACTTAGTTGTAAGTCTTGTAGGATACTACTAAATGCAAACATGGAAAATGGAAACATTTTAATTTCTGACTTACTGACTAACTGTTATCAACATAATCAAAATGAAAATATTTAGCAGCCTTTCATTTACATCGAGTAGTGTAAAATATGTTCATGTTTATGGGCAAAAGAGTTAACTACTACTGCATTAAACAATGCTAAAATGAAAACTGTTTACAAAAAGGAATTAATTTAAATAATTTATTAAAGTGCAAACTAGGTAACTGAACATGCATTTTTTTACCTGACATCGAAAATTGTGTGTAGAAGTTTGTGGTCAACTTCTTAGAGAAGGAACTGTTACACATCCAGCTGTCAAGCATTTCAAAATAACGCATGAAACAGCATACGCCTCAACGGCGTTTGGAAATTAAATGCGTGTACTTTTGCATGTAATTTCGTTCCTTTTTTCCATCAAAATCTGTTTTGTTTTGTTTTCTTCAGAAATCATCAACCTGTAGTTTCCAACGTCAACCCTGCACCTGTGAGGATGAGCGTAGACACTCACCTTTCCCGTGTACAGCCTTTCAAGCCCTTCGTCGATCCATTTCTCCACGTCCAGCCTTTTCTGAAGCTGTTTGCGATTGTATTTTACTGTAACGCGCGCTTGTCGTTTATGTACGTTCACCCCGTGCTCTCGGGCAGTGTCTAAATCGTCTAAATCTGGGGAATTGCCTGTATGAATCTCCTCGGCCATGTTTACATATGCTTGTGCTTGTCTGTGAATGAGCGCTTGGAGGAGCGCGCGGCCAGATGAAGCTGGCCGTTGAGTGGCACGTGCTCAACTTGATTGGAGGTACAACGTCAGACGCTCAAAAATATGTTTTGTAAAGTCCAGAAGAAGAAAAAATTACGTGATATTAATATTTTTATTGCTTGGAATTTCTCAAATTAATTGGCTCTTTTTACATAACACTTAATTCAAAACAATGTTCTACTCTTCTAAAAATGTTTTTGTACAGCGTATGCTACACACACAAACCATCAAATAGCCATACACGCCAAACACACGAAAGTGAAACACTACGAACTTATCTAGTTTTTGTCTTTTGCTTGAACAGGAGTTTGTCATAGCCAGTACTTTTAAACTTAAGTACACTTTTTGAGTATCTGTACTTTACTTGAGTATTATTTTTTCTGGAAACATACGACTTTAACTTCACTACATTTGAAAGACAAATATTGTACTTTTTACTCCACTACATTTCTATGAAGTTCCTCAAAATCAAAAGTCATTTCTATAGCAGCTTTGTGGATGATTTTTTTCTTCTTTAAAAGGCGTTTGGGTTTTTGCAGAAAGCCTATCAGGAATCACTTTTGTAGGGTCAGGTGAAGTTCAATAATTTCCCAGCATTTTTTGAACACTGATTTATACCAAAATGGAAGATGGATGTCAAAATACTCATTTTGTGAAGTATTCGCATAAACAAAGTTGATTATGTCTTAAGTGAAGGTATAAACAGTTGGGAGAATATCTATCACGTGCATTCGGCCTTAAAGTGACAGCAGCTTTGTAAAAAACTTAGTCACTTATATACAAGTATTTAAATTAGTTTAAATTAATCGTATGCTAGTATGTCGGATGGAGCATCACTGACTGGCTTAAACCATGATGGCATAGTGTGCATTTATACAACAAAAATAAAACAGATGCGTTGACATAAAAAAGGAAATTCACTTTTGATATTTAAAGAGCGTGTCCCAAATTTTTTTTTTAAGACTTGGTTGTGTTTAGGGGGAACAGTAGGTCTGTAAAATGCCTTAATACTTTTTTTTATTTTTTAAACGCTGTATTTTTCTTATATTTTACCTTTATTCCACACCGCTGTCTCCACTGTCCTTTGAATGACTCATTTGCTTCCTGCTTATATGAAGCCCATCCCTCCAAAAATGCAATAGCCAAATATAGTTTAATGTATTTTTATTGGCTGAAGTGCCAAGCACAAATTGTCCGGAAACGCCACGCCCCTTACCATTATGGGCAGAAGTCACATCTTGGGCAGTGTTTAGGCTAATAGCAAGAGTTTATGGTGTCACCAACCTGTCACCAACAAAATCTATCTATCTACCTACCTACCTACCTACTTTTAGTGTGTAAGCAATTAAAAAACTGTAATCAAACATTGTAGAAAGAATAGAGTTGAACAAATTAGGTGTTTTTCCCTCATATAATTTATTTCATTATTTCAATAAAGTAACAAACACATATACAAAATAAATTAACATAAAATCTTTACAACGACAAGACAATGATTGAAAGCAAAAGTACAAAAATGCAAAATAGAAACTTATGCGTAAACTTAGGTTTAAATTAATAGGAAACATCTGAAAAAAGAAATAAACATTCATTAGACAACCCCATTGAAGAAAATTAGATTTTATGTAATGTAACATAAGAATCAATGACACATATTTCCCCATATCATCCGAGGAAGAAAACACACTGCTTAATACGCAATACAAAACTGGCGGAAAATCTTCCCATTTGGTCTTAAGAACATTGTTTATCATATTCCTGACTGTGTTCTGCTTGCCTCCTTTCTCTTTTTTTTATATATATTTTTTATTTATTTATGTTATTAAAACACCTGATGCTGGTAACATCCTGACAAATAAACAAAGGTGATATTCTCATCCTTTTGAGATAAAAACAAACTTAAATGTTTTCATCAGTCTTGTACAGAGCCCAGAGTTTGACAAAAAAGCACCTAACCTTTATGCTCTTCGGTTTAACTTTCTCTTTCAATAGAGGTATTTCCTTACTTAGTTCTCTTTGTAGAGTTAATTTTTCACGTTTTTATCTTTGTATAAAGATATCAGTTCTCTTTATATAGAGTTTTGTAACCTAAGTCTGTTTCAGCTTTCAGCGCTTGAAACAGATTCACAGAGCCCAGCACACAGTAGTGAGTGTTTGTTTCTTTTAGTTTTTGGTTTACAGAGTCTTCCACCTTTACAGATGGCAAAGGTCCAATCCCTTATTCAGCTAAGACATACTTTCATTCATTCATTCATTCATTCATTCATTCATTCATTCATTCATTCATTCATTCATTCATTCATTCATTCATTCATTCATAAAAGACAAAAGCAAGTGCTACATCCAAATTCTCATCCCTGCATGTGAGTTTGCGTGTCTTGATCAATGTATGCATGTGTTTAGGCATTTACACGTGTGTGAATGTCTCATCTAAGCCCATCTCCAGCACTCCACAGGAAGTCCTGCCCAGCAGGCAGTGTGTGAGAGGCCGCCAACGAGACTCGGCTCTCAGTGTTGCTGGGTTTTACCTGACTGAAGTCTCGATCATAGGGATAGTGCTGCCTGTCTAAATTATTCACAGTCTCCAAATCATTAAACACAGAATCGCATAGCTGCTGTCTGCGCAGTCTATGCCTCCTCCTCCTGATCACCACCAGTCCCACACAAACTCCCAAAAACACAGCTAGAACACCTAACACACATGACACCGCCACAGCTGAAGGTGAGGTCTGGCCAACCCGGGGGGCCATCATCTCCAGACCTCCCTGCACAGGAAACTCGCAGGTTGAACCCATGAACCCAGGCACACACTGACACACTGGCCCTGAGAAGTGCGTGTAGCACGTTCCACCATGAAGGCATGGGTTTGTGAGACAAGCGTCTGTTCGGAGACTGCAGTTTTTACCCGTAAAACCTAGAATACAGGTACAGGTGTAGTCGTTAATGCCATCTTGGCAGGTTCCGGCATTTTGACATGGATAGCGGGCACAGTCATCAATGTTTGTCTCACAGCGCGGGCCGGTGAAACCAGGGCGACAGCGACACAGAGCACTAGCACCCAGATCCACACACTCGCCACCTAAAGCAAAAGAGAGAGAAGGTTACATATGAGTAGGTGTAGAAGAGAGGAATAGGAGAGGAACTGTAAAGAAATACCTAAGCATATGCGCACAATCAAATACACAGCCCTGCAAAGTATACTTCTTTTCACTCAGACGAGTTTCTTGCGCAAATTTCCCGCCACGAGTTAAAACCCATGTAAATACTGCAAAAACATTAAATGCCATAAGCAACCTGCGCGTACAAAGTACAAAAAAAAATCTGTATTCTTCTGATGACAAAATTTGATTCACATGGGCTGTACACGGACCCTCACCCAAAAGTGAAGTATACTTCGGCCTTAACAACAGTATATGTGCATGTGTGATTGCTTAAAACTGCTTTTTCAATACGTTCACGATTCTATTGGTCAGATGAGGGCACCGAGCTCGGTATTTGGGCCAAACCCAGACTACTTCCCCCATAGTCCTGGCTGTGGTAGGAACAAGCCGAGAGAGACAGAAAGAGCAGCTGTAGTCACCATACACTTTAATTTCAGTATAACATCCTCATGTTAGTAAATAGTGACAGAATATTTTAATGGTGGGTGTTTCATTAACATTTTGTTCACAGTTCTGTTATGGCATTGTTCACATTCAACACAAAAACTCACCGTTGGTACATGGTTTGTGGCTGCAGCGGTCCAGTCTTTTCTCACAGTTGGATCCGGTGAAGGCTGGGGGGCAGCGGCAGACGTAGCCACCGGTGAATTTCTCCTCACATGTCCCTCCGTTAAAGCAAGGGTCATCAGCGCACGTCATCGCAATAATCTCACAGTTTTTCCCATAGAATCCCTGAGGACATGTGCAGGAGTAATCGTTCTCCAAATCCTGCAAAGAAAAAGAGAAAAATAGATATTAAATAATTTCCATTATGTACATTAAGCACATCTGAGCATGTTCTGTGGTCTTTGTTTTATTAAGTGAACGTAGACTTACGTTGCAACTGCCACCATTCTTGCAGGGGTTGCAGTCACACTCGTTAATCTCCAGCTCACAGTTTGTGCCCCCATATCCTGGCCGGCAGGTGCAAGTGTAGCTGCCCTGTCCGGTGTTGGTGCAGGTGGCCCCATTAGCGCAGGGTTTGTGGTTGGTGCAGTAGTTGAGGTCCTGGTTACAAAAGAGGCCTCCCCAACCTTCCTTACACACACACTGCCACGGCTGCGAGCAGGTCCCATGCAGGCATCCTGGGTAATGCACACACTCGCTGCAAGACGGCCCCTGCCATCCCAGACGGCACTTACACTCACCGGGCGACTCACAGTAACCGTGTCGTTCGCTACAGTCCGAAGAGCAGATGGCTGTGGGAGGAGACAGAGAGGGGGGTAAGCACACCACACGCACACCACGCCCCCCGGAGAGGGCAGATGAATGGGTGTGTTAAGTGTTGGGGCCAGCAGCTGGTGAGCTGACAGAGGTAATGCACTCTTTTGTATTTTGAGCTGTGGCAAGCGTGCACACACACACACACACACACACACAGAACGACCCTCTACCATGTATCTGTTGGGTTTCTTTGTTAGGCTGAACAAAAGAAGTGCAGAAGCTCTGAAGGAGCAGCTCAACTTCCATAACACACACACACACAAAGATGTGAGAGATAAGTGCAACGTAATGCTGCTGCTCAGGTCCCAACACAAAAACAACAATAACATAGAAATGCAGAGTTATCAATAAGGAGATAGGACTACTTTTTTAAGAGACCCAGATATACTATCCCGAAGGACTGAACAGACCTCTGACCATCTGACACACACATAGGCTACTTACGATCAGAGCAGTAGTCTCCCTGCCATCCCTCCAGACATTCCTTGTTCCCGTTCTCATCGCAGGTGTAGTGTCCCAACGTGTCATCACGGGGACGGCAGTAATCCGAACAAGCCTCGCCGTAATAAAACTCATCACAGAAAACATGATATGAGTAACGAAGCTCGCTCTGATCACCGAAATGAACATCCTGAGACCAATCTTCCCCAATTGCCAAGCGCCTTCGTGTTGCTAAACGACTGATCAGGTTGTTTTGATTCTCTATTGCAAAAAATTAAAGGAACATTTTAGCTAAAGTATCTAATAAGTTAAACAAATCATTATTTTAGTAATGTATCATGCTTGTATCTTTGCTTCGGATTAAAATGCGACAGAGTTTCTGAAACAGGGCAACTCACCTGTGTAATCATGATGCTCTTTGGGAGACTCTGCATTCCATGCTTCAATAATAAGAGAAAATGTCCCCTGAAAAGAACAAGACATTATTCCAGATCCAAGAAAACCTTAAAATAGACTAAATTTCCCTCAAACTGAGAAGCTAACATTTTCCTTTGTCTTTCACTGACTTTCACTTATAGACCTATTTTTTATGAATGGACATTTTCAGACTGTTTCATGGTTTTGTTTGTGGTCTTTTGTTTTGTTTAGTTAAACTTAAAGGCGCCTTATATATTAAAAAAAAATTGTATGAAAAGCAAAAATGTATATATGCAGCATTGGTGTTATTAGACACTTCAGTTTCATAATTACACAATGAAATAATGTAATAATGGTTGCTAGTCTAAATCTAGTGTGTAATGTTACAAATGTCAATGAATTTTACCGGCCACTTGAAGTGGAAAGGCACTCGGATGGCTGCGCTGCTGGCTATAGAGCTCTGGTCCGCTCGCAGGACAGTCGTCTGACCGGTTCCGAAGGTGCACGGCGGTTCCGCGGAGATGACGTCCTCAGAATGCTTGAGACAAATCCTGAAAAAGATGTTGCAGTCTCGCGTCCTCCTGCAGAAGCGTCGTGTCGTGCTGAACGAGTGAACTTTCAATTCAAAAACACCCGATGAAACCACCTGTTCAAGGACAGAGAACCCGTATGTGACTTCTACATAGTTTGATTTTTTTTAATGCACTAGATAGGAAACACGTAGGCTATTCATACTATAAAGTCACATGAAATTAAAATATGAATCAAGTAAGACTTGGACTGGCTTCTTACCAACTCCAAAAGCGACACAGACAGCAGGCAGTACAAAGACAGATGCGCCATCTCACTCAGTTAATCCTAAACTTTATTACAATAAAACGCATGTATCTTCATCCGAAGCTTTAAAGTAGTTGGAGTTACAGAAGAAGGAAAAAAACGTTAGATGTCCTGGTACGAAATCTTCGGCACGTCCATGAAAGTCCACTGTGTCTTTTGAGGAAAAGTGCACTCGTCGTCTCCGTTATTTAGCGCGTGCGGTGTAACTTCATTGAATGTCTTGATGAATGGACGCCGTTATATACGTCTTGCCCCCCTCCACGTGACGTCAGAGGGGACATATGGCATAATATTGGCCTTATTAAATTGATCTACTGCGTGTGGCAGTGGTGTTGATAGAGTTAGGGTTGAAGTTAGCCACACTTTAGTATGAAAATGTTATGCAGATTTCTTTATTTTATTAGATAATAGAGAAAGATTTGGTTTCTTTACTTTTGTCCTAGCAGGTAGAATATGATTAAGGAATTTTAAAAAGCAAACAGAAATGCTACTTACACTGCTCTTTTATTCGTAATACCAAAAATGTATGTAGTGCAATAGTGCATTATTAGTAGTAGTAGTCTAGTAGTAGTAGTAGTAGTAGTAGTAGTAGTAGTAGTATGCTCTCACTAAAATCTAAATCTCAGCAAATATTTTGACAAATGTTTTGACATTGAAAATAAAGTTCTTATTTATGTTGTATTTTCATATGAAACATAACACAATTGTTTATGTTTTATTATGAAATAGTATGCTATTTAGTATATGTTGTTTTCACTTTCTATGGTTATAGGCTAGTGTACTTTTACATCAAGCGCATGTTTCAGTTTTTAATTATTTCCTCTGCAGACAGACGCGCGCGCGCGCACACACCCTTTGACTGTGAGGTCGATCTGGCGCGTGCGGGCAGTGGGAGGACATAAGTTTTTGTCTGCAATGTTGTGTGTGTGTGTGTGTGTGTGTGTGTGTGTGTGTGTGTGTGTGTGTGTGTGTGTGTGTGTGTGTGTGTGTGTGTGTGTGTGTGTGTGTGTGTGTGTGTGTGTGTGTGTGTGTGTGTGTGTGTGTGTGTGTGTGTGTGTGTGTGTGTGTGTGTGTGTGTGTGTGTATGTAAAATCTAAATCTCAGCAAATATTTTGACAAATGTTTTGACATTGAAAATAAAGTTCTTATTTATGTTGAATTTTTATATGAAACATAAAATAACAATTGTTAATGTTTTATTAAGAAATAGTATGCTATTTAGTATATGTTGTTTTCACTTTCTATGGTTGTAGGCTAGTGTACTTTTACATCAAGCGCATGTTTCAGTTTTTAATTATTTCCTCTGCACACACACACACGGGGACATTCATATGGGGACATTTTTGGTCATCATATAAAACAAAGTTTTCTGTGATAGGTTTAGGAGTAGGGTTAGGGTATTACAGTTTTTACAGTAGGGTATACAAACTCAACCTGCGTGTGTGTGTGTGTGTGTGTGTGTGTGTGTGTGTGTGTGTGTGTGTGTGTGTGTGTGTGTGTGTGTGTGTGTGTGTGTGTGTGTGTGTGTGTGTGTGTGTGTGTGTGTGTGTGTGTGTGTGTGTCTTTTGTTGTGCAGTATGCAGAGACGCGCAGGCTGCTCTGGAGGATGGGTGGGGAAATATCATGATGACGCTTTTGTGTGGGTCAGCTCCAACAGCTGTATGTTAACATGCGGCACATGGTCACTTATTGTCCGCCACAAACGGCCCGAGCTCACCCAACCGGCATCTGTTGCGGTCGGTAAAACGCTTGCAGCAGTTCCACTCATATAACGTAGGGTATACTATTTTATTAGCCTGTAGCCTGCATGTTTATAATTTTGCACAGGCCTATAGTATTGGATATACATGATTAATAACAAACACATTAATATCGAATAGTAAAGAATACTGTACAGGATTATGTCATTATGCAAACGTAATTTATTTTTTTATACATAAATTTATTCACGAGAAGAGCAGAAGTTGTGATGTGTGAATTGTGGTCGGCCACTCTAGAGAGCTGTTGTTATGGTAATGAGTGACGCGTGCCTCAGAATGGTTTCATTAAGCCATAACCACAATGCATCACTTATAATGTCTTTTAAAATACCTCATAAATAATGTCCGCAAGACCGCATATATATACTAAGTCTAAATAAATCTAGAACGTGAAGAAAGCAGCAGGAAACCTACTTGACACCATAAACTAACAAAATCACTTAATTAATACAAGACACAAGTGCTTGAGAACGTATGACATGTAAAGACCCATGTTATGCCACACACTGTTGTATCAGCTGTATTTGTAGAAGTAAACTCTTGTTGCAGGTATAAGAGGGCAGATGACCAGGTGCTGAAAAACAACAAGCATGCTTATGAATATAGCTTATATTTATGTATTAAAGCTTGAGAAATAGAATGGTTGTGTCAATAATAACAAAAGTTGTCAGTCGCTAGCCCATGGTCAAAGATTGGAATATTTAACTTAAAGGTATACTTTAACCTTATAGGGGTAGTTCACCAAAAGTTACAATTATTTCATTAATTACTCTCCCTCATGTCGTTTCAAACCTGTTAGACTTTATTTCATCTTCAGAACACAAGATATTTTGAATCTGAGAGCTCTCTGACCCCTCCATAAACTGCAATATAATTAACACTTTGAAGGCCCAGAAAGGTATTAAAGAGATCATTGAAATAGTCCATGTGACTCAAGTGGTTAAACCTTCATTTTATGAAATGACGGGGATACTTCTTGTGTGTAAAAACAAACAAAAATGATGACTTTATTCAATAATTTTATGAAAAGCATCAGCTGCTCAACCAAAGAACTCGAAAGTGATGCACTTTTTACTATGTAAACTGCATAGGAGACTTAGGCTAGAATGAAATCATTGCATAAAGTCATTATTTTTGTTTGTTTTTGCGCGCAAAAAGTATTATCATCACTGCTGTAAGGGGTCAGGGATTGCTCAGATTCCCTCAAATATATTTAAATTTGTGTTCTGTCTTACGGGTTGGAACAACATGAGGGTGAACTAATCCTTCAAGCTGTTATCGATGAGAAAAAAACATGAGCAAAAGTGCAATTTAACAATTAAATATCCTACCCACATTAATTAAGTGTTTTTTTATTTTCTTTTTTATTAAAGTAGAACATTAATAAAATAAATAAAGTAAAATACTTTAATAAAATACTTTAATAAATAAAATAACTTTAATAAAATAAATTCTAAAGTCTAAAAGACTTTTAGACTTTAGAATTTAAATTAAAAACAAATGTGACTGGCATACAAGATGGTTTAATCCTTAAACGCTTTCCGGGTGCTAACAAGCTTTGGTGTGGTTAAAAGCATTTGACACATGGCCTGGGCTGGGCTAAAGGCTGTTAGCAGGATTTTGGTTTTTGAGAGCTCGGACATCTGGACAGATGAGAGAAAGAGACTTATCTAAAGAGAGAATCTCCATATAGCATTCAAATGTACTTTGGGGAAAGAAGGGAAAAAACACTTTAGTGAAAACTAAACTCACTAGGTACTATAGTGAGAAAAACTCTGATACAAAGCAAACATACAATTCTGAAAAGTATGTATATGGCAAACAAGGAGAGAAACATTTAAAATTTAACAGTTAGATTGTTCTGTAGATCTATTTTTGCTTTGTCTTTTAATTATCGGATAATTTTCTGGGGACCCCTTCTAGAGGACTGCTGAGGGTCCCCTGAACCCAGTTTGAAACCCCCTGCCCTATATTATTCAATATATATATATATATATATATATATATATATATATATATATATATATATATATATATATATATATATATATATATATATATATATATATATATATATATATATATATTGTGTGTGTTCTCAGGTTTAAATCGACACCACTGAGAGCAAATTATGACAGAATTTTAATTTTTGGGTGAAGTGTCCCTTTAATTTAGTCTGTGTGATGTTACTTGACCCAAGAAAGATGAAATGAAAAAAAAAATGCTGTTTAAGATATTACCTAATTTTGAAGTGTTCTGTTTGGCAGTAAGAAGTTAATGAACACCAGTGAAAATTATGTTTTTTACTCTTTATGTGTGACATAGTAGTATTTTTCACTTAACATAATAGTATTCAGTCTTGCTCAAAAGTTTACACACCCCTTGCAGAATCTGTGTAAATGTGAATTATTTTAACAAAGAGAGATCATGCAAAATGCATTACATTTTTTATTAAATACTGTGCTTAATGTCTGAAGGACATCACGAGTGACTGGGACCAGTTCATAGAACGGCTGCGAATGTGGCACGACGTGGCTGCAAAGCCACCCACAAAAGACCAGACCAGCCGAATATCAGACAACACCAGAGCCCTGCTGCTAAAAAGGTGGCAAATGAGATCTGATGGCGCAGACCATGTGGAATATGAACTGCTGTGCAAGTTGGTCAGGGAGCGGCTAAAAAAACGATTTGGAGCAGTACAAGCGCAGTGGCCTGCTAGCAGCGGCTAAGCAGAACAGGTTTGAAGACGTACAGACGGCTGATGCAGCTGAAGTGCGGCCAGGTGCCGGCATCCATCGATGCCCGACTGGGCATCAAGGCCGAATGCAGCCATTTCTACACAGACCTGTTTGCCAGCAAGACGACAGCCAACCCACCCGACATCTAGCACGACACCACACCAGCCATCCAATCAGTGTTGACCAGCGAGGACAGGCATGTGATACAGAAAGACTGGGTGCCAGGGCTAGAGGGAATTGAGGCCGAGCTGCTCAAGGAGGGTGGATCCAGGTTCTGGGCAGCTTTGCCTAGCCCTTTTAGCCGCTGTATGACGCAGAGACAGTGCTCCTGTACAAGAAGGGAGACTGCAAACATCTGAGCAATTATCTACTACATAATTGCGTACAAGGTCTTCACCAAGATGCTAACCTGGCCAAGACAAAGTGGATACGCAACCCCAGGCCGTCAACAACAACATCTACATTGGACAGAAGGAGATTGAGCAGGATCGACAGCTATATCTACCTCAGCCAGGAGCTGAATGCTGGGCACAAGAACACCCACGAGCTGGCATGCCGTCAGAGGGCTGCCTGGGTCAGTTATGCGTCCAAAGCAGAGGTGGTAACCAACATGGCCGACGCACACCTGCGCGCCCACCTGCTCAACAGCACCATCCTGCCGGCCATGCTTTACGGGCCCGAGACCTGGTCATTGACTGCGGCAATGAGAGTGACCGAACTTGGTCGGGCGGATGTCAGCATCAAGAAGACAGACCACATCAGCAACTAGCTACTGAGGAAGACGAGCAAGGTCAAGGACAGCATCAACCAGGTAGAAAAGGCCAAGAAGCGCTGGGCCAGACACGTGGCCAGGATATCGGACAGGCGATGGATGCGGGCCATGACCGAATGGATGCCTCTAAACATCAAAAGACCGCTCGGCCGCCTCGCAATCCGATAGCGGGACTCGCTCAGACAAGATAGGCTGAGACTGGATGGGCCTGGCCAGAGACCGAAAACCTGGCAAAGTTGTTGTGGCCTGGGTCAAAAGACAGAAATACAGGCCAATTGAAAGAGACTGTCCTAAATAAGATATTTTACGTAAAAGATGTTTAGATACAGTCCACAAGAAAGAAAAAAAACCTAGATTTATTTAAAAAAAATTACTTAATTCAAAGAGTTTATGTGCCCTTTATTCCTAATACCATGAGTCATCACCTGGTTGCCTCCAGCTCCTGCAAATTCTTCAGTTTTCCATCTTCTTCTGCATTATATTCAGTATGATTCTGAGGTCCATCTTTTCACACTGAGGACAAGTGAGGGACTTAAACATAATTATTAAAAAGGTTAAAACATCTACTGATGTTCCAGAAGGAAACATGATGCATTAAGAGCCAAGGGGAGAAAATCCTTAATTTAAAGATCAAGGTATAAATTGTATTTTAATTTGTCTTCCAGGAAACATCTCCAGTTGCTTCCGAAGGGCAGTACTAAAAAATTATATTCAGACAAAATAAGAAACAATTGGATCTTCACCCCGTTCAAAGGTTTTCACCCTCTGGCGAAAACGATTCACATTTTCACATATTCTGCAAGGGGTGTGAAAACTTTTGCGCAAGACTGTATATATTATATTTACCATTTTAATGTAATATGTTTTCATTTATCTTAAATTTAACCTGTTTAAAGCAGTGTAAAGGGTTTCTGGTCTGAGGACAGGAGGGGATAGTGAGTGAAAATTTGGATAAAATAATGAGAAAATCCAATGATATTGTAACCCAATGTTGAGAATATTTTAGTGATCATTTTCACCATGCAAATGTTGCTGTTGGCATGTTTATGTCTCATGTGATGAATCAAAAGTGAATGAATTTTAATATTATTATGCAAATTTCTCTTAACCTAATTTAATAGTAAGGTATCTGTAAATTTTGTTATCGGCGTAAGAGAAAGGCTGTGTTTGTATCTGTGTTTGCAGTGAATTATTGAATGTGTGAGTGTGTTGACATTGTCTGTGTAATGCAGATGGGCAATGACTGATTTCTCTTCTAACATGGGTGTTGGGGGATGGAGGTCCCTTGAGGTGGGACACAAGCGTGGCAGGAGCATGGGAACCCCAGAACACCATTCACTTCACATGAATATATACATATTTATGACCCCACACCCAGACACCTCAAATCTCACATATGTGTAAGCAATCAGGCCTGCAAAAAGGGATAATTTTCCTCTCAGTCATTTTTAGTCATTGCCCCAGTACCTCAAGCACCATTGTTTCCATCTCATTTAAGATCTTTAATTAGGCTATTTAAAAATGACAGCAAACCTTTCACTAACAAAATGAGTGTACACATTCACACACATAAACAGACTGATGTCCGTTCCTCACAATCCTCAGACTAGAGATATTCAACTGTACACACATACATTTACTCACATCGCCAAATCATCATTCGAGCCTATAGATGACATGACACCCGACCCAGGATTTCCACACACGTCATGACATCTGCTCGCCAGACTAACTCCCAAAGGACACACACACAGTTCATCTGCCTACATTAGTGACCCACACAACGCCAGCATCCTGAGGACACACTCTCTAACTGCATCTGCTGGGCCTTGAGCCCTTTGGGACGACAGACTAGTCTTTTACACACACACACTTACACACACACACACTTACACACACACACACTTACACACACACACACTTACACACACACACACTTACACACACACACACTTACACACACACACACACACACACACACACACACACACACACACACACACACACACACACACACACACACACACACACACACACACACACACACACACACACACACACACACACACACACACACACACACCCAGATAGAAAATCTGCTGGCCTCGAGGGAAGCACTGACCTTTGCTCGATGGTCAAACTATGTAAATGTGTGTAGGATCGGAGCTGCTATGGTTGTGTATGTGAGTGCAGCTGCTGTGTTTATGTGAAAATGACAGGAATAATCTCACAGAAACAGATCACACTGGAAAATATGTTACGACAGAGCAGTGGTCTCATGGTCAGTGTAAGTCCTCATGAGAGATTCACATTTGAGTCTGGCCTTCATGTTCTCATCCAATTCCCTTATCTCTAATATATCAAATAGAATATATTCCATTGATAATGTATTTATAATTTACTTTAATTTTATATTAAATACAAACTATAGAAAATTAAATAAATATTTCATATTTATTTGAAGCTTTTGTTTTTGTTCCAAGGTGTGGACATATTCAGATTAAAATATTAAATATAATAATTTTGTTAACAACAAAAAAACACCTTAACGTAGTAGGTGAAAGTGGATTAATAAGTGTTAGACATTACATGTCAAAACAGGTGCACACAACACGCCACACGCCTGGCTTATGCAGTTGAATGGGGAGAATGACACGGGGCCCACTCTGTGGAGGAAAAGAGGGCCTCACAGGAGAGGTAGCGTTATGTTATTAGAGAACCCAGAGTGACAGATGTAGGATAAAAGAGAGGGCAGGATAATCAGCAGGGGTAAGAGAAAGAGAAGAAAAGGTGAAGAGGTCAGCAGACCAACAGAAGAAGGGGAGGAAAGACAGAGTTGTACTTGAAAGAAGGATCGATAAATCTATTCGCTGTTGCTTCACAGTCCGCCTTTTTTGTTCCAGATGGCAGCTGATGTGTGGCAGATTCAGAGATATCACAACACATATACACTACCGGTTGGGGGTGGCAAAATAAAGAGAAAAAAAAGAAAACAACAACAACCTTATATGCTTACTGCATTATTACTGCATATATTTGAAAAACATTACAACAGCCATTACTCCAGTCTTCAGTCACATGATCCTTCAGAAATCGTTTTAATCTGCTGCTCAAGAAACTTATTTTTATTCTTATTAACATTATAAATCTCTTTACTGTCATCTTTCATCAATTTAATGTTCTTCTTGAGTAAATTACTTAAAAAAGAGAAATCCCTGACCCTAAACTTTGAACTGTCGTGTATACACACCCAAAAAAGTAATAGAAAATTGTCTTTTCATTATATTTTCCCTCAAACAAAAAAGGTTTATAAAAATCTAAACCAGCTTTAACATGAACCTGAAAGTTTAAAATTACATGCTTGAAAAGATAAAGTAGCCTAATCTATTTTATCTGCCAAACAACATAAAAGCAAGACAACTAAACCTGTTTCCAAATAACTGTCCGGGGGAGGAAAAAACCCTAACAACTGCAGTTTAATGTAACCTAAACCAAAGACAAAACCTGTTAATGTGTATCTGGTGTGCCGCCCAAAGAAAATGGCCTATATGATAAATGCCTGATACATTATACAGACATATACACAATCTACAGACGGCCACAATAAAGTACTTTTTTCAGCAGAGGTCCCGAAACCACACAATAGGGCTACCAGCTGCCGTCTTACACATGCACAAAGCATTCCCAACCACAGCTCTACATCAGCGCTCGCGCACACACACACACACACACACACATTCACACCGGCAGCTGTTTAAGCAGAGCTCTTCAGCGCTGGAGAGCCGGAGAACAATACTCAAACTCTAATCACTCCTGCCCAAAACTCAGATTGAGAAGCTGGGTCCATATCACTATCTCATGTAAACATGTATGTGCCAACAAGAGGAACATAAGATCAGGAGTAGTTGAAACAACAACAACAACGCCATAGTCTAACCGTTCAGTTAAGATTTATTGAAATATCAGGCTCTCTTATGGAGCTGTTTTCATTCAGAAATCAAACATACATACATACATACATACATACATACATGAATCTCACACTCCTGGAAAACCCAATGACTTTAAAGTAACACATGCAGTAAAAATAATCGTTTGAGAAATACATTGTGTAAATTAAAATACACACTGCCCTCTAGTGACAAGACAACAGCATTAACTTGAAATATGAGCTTGAAGTAAGACTGATTCCTGAAAATGTACATTTGCCCCACTTTTTTAAATCAGTAAACAGCATAAAAAATAAAGTGAAAAAGTTCCACTGGAAAAGAATGTCCTAATAGACAGAATATGAGACCTATTTTAATGAGATTCAGATGCCTCCTTTTACACCGTATACTGGTTTTAGAAAAGTTTTAGTTGTCCCTAAATGTGAACGAAAGTTAATAACAGTTAATATTACAGAAGCATCGTCACTCGCATAGCTGAAATAAATATGAAACGTACATGTTCGTTGAGTAAATGGAACGCACTCCTTAGCAGCATTCAGATGATAAACTCGCTACAAAGTCAATGGTCACCAAAACTCTTACCAACCTTCTTGAAAATATATTTATGTTCTGCAGAACAAATAATATGCAGGGTTGGAAAGACATGAAGTTGAGTAAACGATGACAGAATTTTCATTTTTGGGTGAACTATATCTTTAACTCATCAACAGATGTTTCATAAAAGCACGTAATTTATACATATTAAAACTAGGTCAAAATTTCCTATGTGATGATGTTAATAATGATGTAAATTAAAAAAAAAAAAAAGAGTAATATTGTGTAGTGGAAGATCATATTACTATAGGCACAAACAAAATCCCTTTTGTGTATTGTTTCAAATAATATGGAGTGGTCGCACTATTTTTTGCACTTCACTAAAAACAAAAACCCTAAGTGTTCCCTATTGATATACAGAGACCAGATAAAAATGTTAATGTCGTATTTTTGAAAACTAAAAAAGCATCTTCTCAAATAGTTGTCTTTGTCCTTGCACTTAATAACAGTATATTGACATCTTGACATTGCGCCCTCTGATGGTCACCAGTGATTCAGTGAAAAGTCGTTTCTGTCTAATCTCATGATTATTGTCTGACTGTAGCTTCTTATCAACAAAGGGTCACATGCTGTGATGCTTGTTTTGTCATAATTTCCTTGCTAAACACAACAATTTCACAACGCAGGTTTGCCATTGACCTTTTCATGTAGTATTGTTAGCGCGCCAGAGGCAAATTCTCGCAACACCTGCATGGTATCTCTCTGTACTTGCAATGATTCGCGTGCAAACTCCTGTTGCGTCTCTGCTAGCTGCTGCACTGACTCCGCAAGAAGCTCAAGCGAGCGGGAGACCGTGGCCAGAAGAGCATTAGTGGTGTGCTGCTCCTGCACGCTAAGGCTTGCGTTGTGTGCCAACTGCTCACGTGAACTGTCTGGCTCTGCCCCCGAGAAAGACACAGGTCTTTTAGTAGAGGTGGTGGCTGTGGAGGAGACGTGTCCAGTATTGCCTCTAGTCGCAATACCGTCCTCCTCAGAGTAAGAGTTACTGACAGATGCCATAGAGGATGATGGGAAGAGGTCACGGTTGTCTTCATCTGAGTCTAAGTGGGATTCGGGATCTGTGATAAAACAAGAAAACAGTCATGGTAAATAAATTAAACATATCAAGTTTTTGATAAAAAAGGATGGGATGTAAACATTACACACAAATAGGACATTCAGAAATTTCACACAGACATTAAAAGGGTACTTCAGCGCTGGGAAGATGAATCTGTATTTAAACTGGGTCATTAATGTAGTAAATGTGAAATTATTTTTGAATTTGGTTCTTTCTAGACTGAGAAAATGTTTTTTGTCTCATGGGAATGAAAGACAATTCCCAGAATTCTTTCCTTCCCTACGAGGCCACTCCCAAAACCACCTCTACTGAATCACTTTCCCACCGTGATCATTCTAATATACTCCAGGGTTTCTACAGATACAAAGCCATATGCTAATCACTGGAAAGTTACAGTAAAGACACTGGAAAAAATGCATCAAGGTTTCCACAAAAATATTAAAGGAATAGTTCAACCAAAAATGAAAATTACCCTATGATTTTCTAATCCTCAAGCCATCATAGGTGTACAGTGGAGATCAAAATTAGAGAATTAGAGAGAATTTAGAAACATTAGATTTTTTCAGAAATATTGTTGATATTCACTGGTTGAAGTTTGAAGGACGATTAGCTGTGGGTATACCATTGTTCTGCTAGCATTCTTTATAAAATACCAAGGTAGTTCAACAAAAAAACTAACATGACAAGCCAGACCCACATCAAGATGTTTGGTCTGGAAACTCACCATTGACAGGGCTCAATCCGAGGGGCGGATAAACAGTTGTCTTTTAAACTCCCTCTGCACGCGATAGGATAGCGCTACAACCAACCAGAGCAACGAAGGTGAAACAGAGCTTGTTGATAGACTAAACATTCGCCATATCCGGTCGGCAAAACTCCGAACACATCTTCCCTTTTTAAGAATGACTTCAGTGCCGTTCTTTGTTCTTTTCTCAGAGAAAAGCTTAACTCCAAGTCTTCCAGATTCGCGGTCAAAGCTGATTCGAAAGACCGCCGTTTACCAGTTTCTGTGTTTACTAGAAGCACCCAAACGCAACTCGGCCGTCATTATATTAAGCCCCGCCCACCGACTCTATACACAATGTGATTGGCCTGACCAGAGATTGGTGTTTACAGCTCAGAAGGGTATTGAGAGTTGCTAGACAACACTCGCTGGCAGATTAGATCTCTAGGCTAACAAAATGTTTATTTTGTCGAAAACACCGTGATCAAAATTAGAGAACAATTCTCTTAAATATCAAGACACTGTATGGCGAGACTGATCCTTACTGTGTTCAGCTCTGAACTGGTGAGTAATTCCAGCTGCAGTGTTGAACCGATTCCACATTGAAAGTCTCTGCATTCTCCTGTCCTCTCACGCATTGGTCTTGTGTACCGTTTTGGGTACTTGAATGAATTAGTGTCTTTGTAAAGCTTTAATATTCTAGAAAACATAGATTTGGAATGATCAACTTCTTTTGCAATAGCTCAAAGGGTCATCCCTTTGGCCTTCATCTGGACAACCTGGTGTCGTAGGGTTTCAGTAACCTTAGAGTGGCTTTCCAACTTGCAAAGTCAGTGAAAATTGGAAAATTTGCTTCAAATTAAATAGGGTTTGCCAGATTATTACGGAAATTAGCACCAAGTGCCAGATTAACACCCAAAATTTGAAGGTATTTGAAAGTGTTCTCTAATTTTGACCAGCGTTATTTTTCAATTTTCTTATTTAAGTTGTATAAACTGTACTTCAGTATATATTTAACTTGTGAAATATGCTAAAAAAAAACTGCCCTTCTTCACCTGTTAGAATAATGTCAAAAAGGACTAAGCAGTGACCTTGAAATTTAGGAAATTGTTGTTCTCAAATTTTGATCTCTACTGATTATGACAATCTTCTTTCAGGCGAATACAATCAAGAGTTAAAATAAAAAATGTCCTGGCTAATCCAAGCATAATAATGGCAGTGAATGGTAGCCCAAAAAATGTGCATCCATCCATTAGAAAAGTGCTCCAAACGTCTCCAGGGGGTTAATAAAGGCCTTCTGAAGTGAATTGATGGGTTTGTGTAAGATATCTATATGTAACGCGTTATAAAGCGAAAAATATAACTTCCGGCGATCAGCTTTCCGTATTATTAACCCCCCAAAGCTTTATGGATTACTTTTATAATGGATGAATGCACTTTTTTTTGCTTCAAATTTTGTGCAGCCACTTACTGCCATTATAAATCTTGGATTAGCCAGGACATTTTTAATATAACTCTGATTGTATTCTGTAATATACACCAATGATGACTTATTTTATTGACTTACCAATGATGACTTAGAATATAAAATATATTCTAATTAATTTTAAAGTTATTGTAAATTGTAATAATATTTCACAATATTACTATGTATTACTATTTCTATTTGTGTATTTTAAAGCAAATACATTCTTGGAGAGGATAAAAGACTTAGGGTGTTTTCACACTAGCAATTTTGGTGTGCACCCGGGTTCGATTGACGTCAGAGTTCGGTTGGTTTGGATGATGTGAACACGGTCTTCCGAACTCGGGTACGCACCTGCTAACCGTACCCGAGTCTGCTTAAAGAGGTGTTCTGGGGTTCGTTTCATGTGAACTCCAGTACAGTTCACTGCTGATGTGAACGCAATCGTACTAAATCGCAGAAGTGAACCACTATTAATGATACCAGTTGATAAAAATGTGTGTTTTGTGTGCGTTTCACTCATTTACCTGACAAGCATCACTGACATACTGCTAGCAGAGTGCTGTAGATCTCATCTCTGCTTGACTTTAGAGCATTTGCAGTGCATTCGTGGCAGATAGACGCAAGTGCCATTACGTACAGAAGCTTTAGTAACAAAACCAACGGTTCAAAAACAAAAATATAAAAGTGACGGGAGCAACGCATTTCGTCGCCTTTACACTGGCTGTCGTTACTAAGCAACGGTAAACAGCTGCTGCTTTGATGACGCAAACAAACCCCCGTTTTCGGACCCAAATAATATAATATGAACACAGCCCAGCAGGGGCAGGGTGGAGCAATCGAACTCAGGTTCGGTCCAGGCAATCGAACCAAGTGTGAAAGCACCCTTAAAAACATAGCTGATAAATTTTTGAGATCAAAACTAATTATGTAAATACTGTGCATTAAAAATTCTTGCAGTGAACTTTTACTGATAATGGATCTCTGCACAAAGTCACAGTGCAAAATCTAAGGACAATTCTTAATATGGTCCAACTTGTGTATTTTCAGTTACCTCCAGCTTTAGAGCCGTCATACTGCATCTCATTTGCACCTCCAGCTCCACTTGTAGTAGCAGGCATTCCTCCCACATCCATTCCTCTGCTCGGGGAACTGTTGACCGACCCCATCCCCACAAACCCCCCATCCTCCTCTTCCTCATCCTCACACACAGGCTCTTGTTCGTCGCCATGACTGCGAGATCTGGACCGCTGTGTAGCTTCCCATGGTTTCTTGTCCAATTCAAGGATGGATTCCACGATGACTTCCATTGGGGACAGTTCAATATTGGACCGCGCCAACCGCTGGGACACTGTAGCACCAGTCCGCAGAGCAGCCACTTTGCGCTTTGTGTCGCATTTGAGGTCGGACCATTTCTTGATCACCTCCATGATCTCTCTGTCACACTCTCCAATCTCATTAACACGAGCTGTGATCTCGGCCCATTTCCTGCGCTTCACGTCAGAGGGAATGCCTGCGTTAAACTTACCTATGCACGGACACAGAAAAGTATGGGAACATTTTATTTATGTACAGTTTATAACAGACTGCTAACTTGCTAAGGAGGTAATACTACTCACCCACAACAATGTGGCGATTCTTCCGCACTTCATCCAGCAGGATGTGCACTTCACTGAAGGAGAAACGTGCTTTTCTCCTCTTGAAGCGCACCATGTTGTCTTGTTTGAGGTAGAGCGAAGTGACGGACATCTTCACGGCAGAATAATTATCTCACTCTAATTTGGGGGGGGGAGTCTGTGAAAAGTGTAAAAATGACAATAAAAAACAACAAATAGTAATTTTATTGATTTGCATCAGATTGCAGTATTTAATTAAAAAAAAAAAATTATTAAATTAATTTATTCAATCTTATGTTTATACAGAAGCATTCCATTTATTAGGTTTATTTTTCTTACAAAATTTGCGTTTCCTTGTCACTTAAGGGGGGGTGAAACACTCAGTTTCAGTCAGTGTCATGTCAATCTTGAGTACCTATAGAGTAGCATTGCATCCTGCATATCTCCGAAAAATCTTTATTTTTTTTATAATTATATAAGAAAGATGCGCTGTTCCAAGTCTTTCCGAAAAAAGCCGAGCGGGTGGGGGCGTGTCGTGTGAGCGGAGCTAAATAATGACGTGTGCAGCAGCGCGCTGCAGTGAGGAAAGTGAGTCGCTCTGTGAGGAAAGTGATTCGCCCGCCGCGTGAGGAAAGTGAGTCGCTCTGTGAGGAAAGTGATTCGCTCAGTGAGGAAAGTGATTCGCTCAGTGAGGAAAGTGATTCGCCCGCCGCGTGAGGAAAGTGAGTCGCTCTGTGAGGAAAGTGATTCGCTCAGTGAGGAAAGTGATTCGCCCGCCGCGTGAGGAAAGTGAGTCGCTCTGTGAGGAAAGTGATTCGCTCAGTGAGGAAAGTGATTCGCCTGCCGCGTGAGGAAAGTGAGTCGCTCTGTGAGGAAAGTGATTCGCCCGTCACGTGAGGAAAGTGCTAATACAGATCGACCGCCGGCCTATCAGTGGGTAAGTCAGTAGCTACTGGTTATATCACCTGTTTAGCATCCTACAAGCCAGTCCTTTGATGGGCGTAGCCTGTTGCTTTCGCTCTCTCCCTCGCTCTCTCTCACGCGCTTCCGGTAGAATTGTCCGTAAGGCCCATACAAGGAAATTCCGCCCCCGTTAACGTCAAAGGGGACTGTCGGTACACGATCCGTTCCACCTGCACGATCCGTTCTACGCATGCGTAGTAGACTCTTTAGAAAATGCGCATGCGCAAATGAAAATACTGTTTTGCAACGATTTACGACACTGCACGATCTGTTCCATGCATGCGCATATTTATACCACGAGACTTTCATTCACTCACAGCAAAAGAAAAGAGAAGCGTCTGGCTGCAGACTATGGGCGATTTTTTTTTTTTTTTAATGTTTATTATTATTGTTGTTAATTACAAAGTATGACTATGGGCGAGTGGAGCATGTATGAGTATGAGCTCGGTGGGAGGGTTTGGGGTCAAATCATTGAAAATCATAAAATCATTGGCCAGAGGTTACCATCTTGTCATCATGTGCCTTGGAGATATTGGCTGATTGGACTGCTGTCAAGTTTAATACCACTGCCCCCCGCAAATCATCCACTCAGCAACAACTCGGCAACAAAGTAAGCCTATTTCCAGAGGTGAGTAACTTTTTATTTTTGCACAAACTGTTTAAATATTATAACTAACTTCACGACTAAAAAAGAAATCTAATAAAAATAAAGTGATAAGGCCTAGATGACACTGACAACAGAGGTTACATTGATTACATGATTTTATAAAGTTGTGAAGGAATGACAGTAGCATGTAATATTTTCTGACAGGATTTGGTGTCAGAGAAGGGTTTCTGACAGAAATTTGTTTTTTTAAAGTAATTGTTCACCTTATTTCTTATTGCATACATGATTTTTATAAAGTTGTGAAGAAATGACAGTAGCATGTAATATTTTCTGACAGGATTTGGTGTCAGAGAAGGGTTTCTGACAGAAATTTGTTTTTTTAAAGTAATTGTTCACCTTATTTCATATTGCATACATGATTTTTATCAAGTTGTGAAGAAATGACAGTAGCATGTAATATTTTCTGACAGGATTTGGTGTCAGAGAAGGGTTTCTGACAGAAATTTGTTTTTTTAAAGTAATTGTTCACCTTATTTCATATTGCATACATGATTTTTATAAAGTTGTGAAGAAATGACAGTAGCATGTAATATTTTCTGACAGGATTTGGTGTCAGAGAAGGGTTTCTGACAGAAAAATTTTTTTTTTTCTTATAGAATGAAAATGGAGTTCAGAGGAAAAACAGAGAAGTTTGCCCTTTACGATGCCGTTCAGCGATATTTGGTTTACGGGCTAGTGGATGCGGCGTTGAAGAAGAAGGTCTCACGCATGGCTAAAATTTTTGCTATAAGTTAAGAGGTAAGTGAGTGGAGACGGGTAGCAGCAGCTAGGAGTAATGGGCGGAATAGTAATTTTAGGAATATCTATTTTAAAGTCAGTCCAAAATGAAATAGAAAAAGGGCAATACAAAAAATAAATGTTTAATATCTTCAAGTGATGTGTTACAAAAAGTGCATTCATTTTGTAAAAACATTGTTTGTCTATCACAGAAAGTCATTATTTTTCTCTTTAACAGTATGCCCTCTGCATCTGTACTGGTGCCATGTTTCACTTTTTGGATGTAAGTTGTAGTTCATGTAATGTATGTATTCAAGAATGTTAAAAAACAAACAATGCAAGACTCCAATATTACATGTATATTACAGACTGACATACCATCTATTCGGAAGTGGTGGTGTCTCCAGATCCTGGAGAAATTCTCGATCGCAAGGTAGGACACATTTCAAGCACTAAAACATTGCTTGCAATGTCTGCTTTACAATTGTGCTGCATTAACAGTACCATACTTTTAAATAGGCATGGGCAGAACTTAGGGCAGCGCTTTGCCTTCTGGACAGAGGAGGCAGAACAACTGATGGCAGGCACCCTACCACCTATTTACAGCCTTTATCGACCCCAAATAGTCAAGGTATGGCCAAACTAACCAGACAACCATTTCCACGTATGCATTCTATATAGGTAGGTCTCCAAAAATTAGAATATTTTGGAAAAGTGTGTGAATTAATGAATTAAATGTAAAACTTGAAACGGATACATTATATAGATGTATACAACATGCTACATCATGTGATATATTCAAAAATAGAAGATCGTAACAAACAGTCAAATGGATTTATAATTTAATTAAATTACTTATTTAATAACCAAATATAACCTGTAATACAACACGAACCCCGCCTCAGATCTGTTATTCAGAATGTGTGGACGCACTTCCAAGAACAACGTGCTGAAGCGTCACCTCAACCCAATTAATTCAAAACGATTTATTAAAATATTGTTTTCATTAATGTTATGTAATGTGACAGTCCCAATCATAGTTATTATTAGTCGTGCGTTGCTGTTTGAACTGCGCGAGCTGAAGCGGATGCGCTGAATTAACACCGGTAAGTTAGGCAAGGTAAGGCACTGAATCTCTTTGTTAGCGCATTATTTAACTAAGCTTCCTATATGAGATTAATCAGATTTATATAAAGTTAAAATATTACAAATTATATCTACACAAAATTTTGCGAATGCACAAGTGAACTTGAATTGAGTTGCTGATATTCATATTCAGAATGGGAGACGCGTACACACGCTCCTCCTAGAACGCTCTTAACACGGCACCTTAACCCAATGACTTTACAACCATTTATTAAAATAGTGTTCTCATTTCTGGTATATAATATGATCGTCCCAATCATAGTTATTATGCATTGCTCTGTATGCGCTAAAGCAGAAGCACTGAATGAAAACCGGTAGCCATCACTGACTGAAGCCACTTGCTAGTGCGTTTTATTTCACTAAAAGAAACGCATCCTGATTCATCACATATATAACGTTACAAAATAAATGTAATATTTCAAATTACTTCAGCACAATCTGATGCGAATGCACAAGTGCACTTGAACTAAGTTACATGCGCGAGTCAGAATGCGTGACTCATGTTGTGCATGTGCTCTTCCTGGATCAATGCAATGAAACACACGGCAAATAAACCCAAATAATTAACAATCACAATGTTTTATTACACTAGTGTTCTCATTAATGTTGTGTAATATGACAGTCCCAATAATAGTCATTATTAGCTGTGCATTGCTGTTAGAGCTGAAGCTGATCACCACCATGCTTTAACTAGCGCCTCTAACGTTAATGATTAACCAAATGCATCCTTATGAGATAAATCAGCTATAGATAGGCCTGCACAATATAAACACAATATTACAACTTACATTTGCACAAAACAAAAGGCTGCGACTGCACATGCAAACTTGCAGTCATGATGAAGGAGTAACTCCAGCTGTAAAATGGTCCCAAATAGAACTGGGGCACGCTCGCATCATTTTTCCTCCCGTTTCGCGGTTGAGCAGCACGCACGCGCATGACCCTGCTTAATCGATGATCGATAAGTCTTATCGATCAAATGTCTTATCGACAATTAATCGATCATCGATTAATCGTTGACATCCCTAATGTACACCAATAATGCGCTTTTTTCCAATGATCAGAGTAAGGAGTTAATCGCAGTAAAATGTTTACATGACTGGAGCAAACCTCTTCACTCCTACATGCAGTTTTTATTTTCGTATTATTTACACATAGCCCAATGCAGAACACAAATGATGAACTAATATACTGTCCACTGTTTTAATTTACGGACGTTAAATAATAAATAGGTTCTTATGGACGTATTTTGTTATTCTGTGCTGTGATGAAGACAGAAATATTATGTCGGTGACTGTAACAGTTTTATACACTACTGTCACGTTATCTGAGCTGTTTCTGGATAAAGGCAGACTGCTGCCGATTAATTGACAGTGAGTCGTGTTGACAGAGTTCAGGGAAAACGTCCTAATTTCTGTAATTAAATTTTTGTTTATTTTTGGTTGTATGTGCTATTCTAATTTTGTGAGATACTGAATTTGGGGTTTTCTTTAGATATAAGCTGTAGTAATCAAAATGAACATGCATAATATAAATATTTCACATAGTGTCTAATGAATTTACATAACGTATGAGATTCACGTTGTAAATTTGAATTATTGAAACTTCCACAATATTCAAATTTTGTGAGACCTACATGTATTTACTTTGTGCATGTTATGGTTTATTTGAGCTAGAAGATGCTTTTGTCCAAAGTGGCTTAAAAATAAAAACAGTACAAAGGTTCGCAATTAATAGCCTAATGAAAATACAATATAAAAGCATAAAACCATAACTAATAATAACTATTTATGCTGAAAATATGTCTTAAGGCCCCTTTTGAAAGACCCAAAACATCTTATGTTGTATTAATGGTATTTTACTTTGTCATAGGAGGAACAAGTAGAAGTGGAGGAGCTGCCCCTCACATTGAAACATATGTACCAGGCAGAATTCATTGTGAGGAACAGTGTTGGGCTTTTCACTGGCCAGGTGCAAGAACCAAAATACATGTCCATGGATCATGATGAACGAAGGAAAGCATGGAGGGAGCTGGAGTTGATGAACTGTGATGCCATGGAGCCTTTTACGTTTATTTTTGAAAACCTCCAGGACATGGAAACATTCATGATAATTTGCAAAGACACCCTCAACCTGAGAGTAAATGCTGGAGTTGGGGTGCACAGTCACCCATATACATTTTGTTAGTGTGGGTGTATCTGGGTGACTGTGCACCCCACACTCTGCGTGAGAGGGAGAGAGTGTGTGTGTGGGAGACGGAGGGAGAGAGACATATGTATGTGTGTGTGTGTGTGTGTGTGTGTGTGTATTTGTACTCATAAATAAAACTTCTGTGTGAACAAATGCTTCTTTCAAGTCATTTACACATAGCAGTCAACATCAAACATTGAAAATAATTTTACACAAGTCATTATAGAAGTATTATTGACATTATGCAAGAGCTGCATTGGTCTGCCATTGTCTGTGATGTTTGTTTGCTGTAATATTTACCAGTAGAGAGTAGGTTATAGCAACTTAATTAATTCATAAAACAACAATATTATTATTGTTTTCATTTTAATTTAGTTTCTATTAAATTTCCCACAAATTCTACAGTACAACAGTGATATATTTCTCAAGTAAAACCGAACTTTAATTTTGACGAGTTGCCGTGAATATACCTTTTAGTTTCTGCGTGTTTATGATATGACGGTGGTTTTTCTCAAATGAAACGGTGAAACGCAGATGAAGTGACTCAGAGTGGCTCTGGAGATGACGGACATGCCTTTATGTCCTCGTATGAGATGGAATCACACGACTGTCAAGCTCAATTCTTTGTAGGCCTATGGGTTTGAGGTAAACTGCGGATCAGCGCCATTCATACCCACACACACAGGAGTCAGGAGGACACTCAGGATTCGTAGCATAAATATTTTTTTTTGCTGTTTAATATTCACATAAACTAGTCTATATCACCAGATGCGGTAGGGTATTATGTCCCTTGTCTTCTGTAAACAACATTGAAGGGATTATTTTCCTCATTTAGATTATATAGATATCCTATATAGATCCATACTAATACAAAATTACTCAATTTAAAGGTTAACTATTAGCAGATATTAATTTTAAAAAACGGCACAAACCGTCTTTGACGGTTGATCATACGTTCATGTAACGACTCACGTCCTTTGCTATTTATTTTGTGTTACATTTAAAAGCATCAAAATAGACATGCTGTTAAATGTAACACAAATATGACGCAAATTGTGCCGCCTTGCCGTCAAGTGTTTCATTTGTACCGATAGTGTAGGAAAACCGTGACGTTTTCTACTACGTAATTATGCGCATGCGTAGAACGGATCGTGCAGGTGGAACGGATCGTGTACCGACAGGGACGCATGATTTCAAAAAACTTGCCGAAACTTATGACTAACCGGAAGTAGTATTTTTGACAAAGAAATACTCCCATCAAACGTCCACCTTAACTTTTGAAACTTTGTCTATGTTTAGTATGGGATTCCAAGTCTTTAACAGTGTAAAAAGATCAGTATGCATGAAACAGCATTTCACCCCCCCTTTAATATGAGGCAGCACCATTAGAAACAAAATTATTTTGTATTATAAATATGGACAAATATTGCATTCATTTCAATGAACCTACAGATTGGTGTCAAACTGGTTTGAAGAGCAGCGACGCTAATTTTTGTTTTTTTGTTTTTCAGTTTCTACCTCAGAATGCCCAGATTGCAAACATTTCAGATGGCAGCAATACTGGTCGGATCAAACATACAAAACTAGATATGATCTAATCATAAGAGCACAAGCTGTAATCATTGCTAACATATTTCTTTACTCAATACATTATGTTAAATAACCACATAACAGTATTGTCTTATAGCTGTATATTACTGCCATATGGACTTTGAATCATCTCTGGCTGAGAACAGAAAGAATACGTCCTAAGTGTAACAATGAAACAAGCATTCTCTGTAAACACTGAAAACATAAGCACTTAAAATACATAACAAATACATAACACTAAAAAAATAAAATAAAATTAAATATGCTTTTTCGATTTCCTTCTGTTAGAAAATAGCAGCAACGTATCTTTAAAAGGGACATTTTTGTTTTTCTTAAGCTCAATAAATGTGTAAGTACAGTGTTTTGTGGTGTGGTTTTACAGATAATTGAGTAATTTTGCTCAATTAATTAATGTTAAAGCATTATCATTCTCACCTCTGATTAGCCTATTGTAAAAGTTGAAAGGTTGCCATTTTAAAAACTACTGCCAAGTTAAATAAAAAAAATAATCACAAACGAGCGAACGGCAGCGTCATCGTGAGTGCTAAATGCTTTACATTAACGATTAATGAACTTGATTTCCAAATATAAGATGTTCTTAACAACACATGGTGGATGTGCCGGAAGGAAGAACAACTTAAACACCTACCCGTTCGTTCATTCATTAGCTCCACACGAACGAGCGCATGTTTCCATCGAGGTGTAGTTAGAGCTGTAGTTACATAAACACGCTACGATCACGCGTTCTTTGTGCCGCGAGGAAGCGCCATCGTGTTAAAGCAACCGAATTAAACCAAACACAAACATCCCCGAGAAGCATACAACTGTTGTCGAGCAAACACAATTCAGGTTCCTCTGCACAATATATATTCTTATCGTAACGAAACAAACCGCTTGAATGCGGAAGGACATTTCGCCCCCATTTTCTTATTGCCTACAATCACCACTGTCTAGCTATTTAAGCTAGCTAGCTAGCTATTTTACACCTTATGTGGGATCACGTTCACTTTAACGGGCAGTTTGTAAACTCATCAAACGCCGCAAGCATATAAAAGTACTTTAAGACAGCAAAAGCGTGGAAAATACCTCAGAGTGGTCAAATGTAATCAATATTTTGCGTTGCGTCCAGATATCCAGAAACTTCGTAGAAAGCGGCGTATGCGCTGCGCAAGCGCACTTGCTAGCCTTTTCGTTGATGGGTGGGTGCATTTACCAGGTCTGACCAGTCCTCTATGAGTGGCGCTGGTGCCCATCTTACACCAACAGCAACACTGCACACACGTTTAGCTAAAGCTGACGGCAATGTCCCATTAGCTATTATTTTCGCGTTTTTATCTTATTAACACGTTTATGCTATATGCATAGTACTTGGAGTAACACGTCGGACTGATATATAATATATAGAAACAGAGAAAATATTACTGCATCAAAACATGCACCAATGATGATAGAACAAAGTTTATCACAGCAATTTTTTTATTCAATGTAAAATTGTATTTACCACCAGATTATGATAAATTCATGGCAATTTTTTATCCCTTGCATCTCCCATTGGCCTTATGCAAAATTGGCACCAACTGACAACATCATTATGTAAAACAGTTTTGCATAATTGTGGTTGAACCTACTCTTCATAAAGGCATAATTGTTCATTTTGACACATCTCATAATTTCTTTCTTTGGTTAGTTACTATGCTACTAATGGATTAAATGCACTAAAATGGTAATAGTAAAAAAACGTATAGAGAAAGATAATGGCATAGTTGAGTGGCACACAACCCCAGTGTTTAAAAAGCTCCATGCTGGTGTTTCTCTCAAATTACTGCTTTAGTGTGAAAAACAACAAAGTTTGTTGCATATGATATAACTGATAGTTTTTAACATCATCGCAGACTTTCACATCACTCAGGAGTACATTGTCAGCTGCAGCCACTGTAAAGAGACAGAATTTAATTTAGAATGATATATTACAGAACCTTTTATCCCCAGTAAATGTAATAGTATTTTTAAGAGAATGTAACTGTCATAAAGTTGTAAAGATATCAAAATTCTCTTACCTCCTGAACATTGACCTTGATTGTGCCATCATTGTCTTTGTCAAGGGTCTTGAAGGCACCTGGAGTCGACACAAGACATGAATAAGTATCTTTGACACTTCATCAACTAAAGAATAATTTAATTTATTCTGTATAGAATTACTGACACATAGCTTCCAGTGGTCCTATGGTAAGAGTCCAAAATGGCTATTTACCCAAAGTCCGATAAAAAATTAGCTCTGATAGATAATATACAAACTAAAGGAATTAACAAAATGGCTGAATTGTCCAATAGCAGGGGAACAACACGTAACCAAACAACAGCTGCTCATAAAGATTGCATGAATTGGACTGATGAACAATGTTTTCTTTCTTTATTGCAGACATGCCACCTTGCATTTGAAACACATATATGTACCAGGTATAAACAGTAATGCGTCTTGGCTGACCACAGATCAGGGGCCTGTTCTTCGTATGTCGCTAACTCGGTTAGCTAGATTTGACAGTTTACCATTTGGCTTGATCTCGGATTGTTCGGTTCTTCGAAGCTCATCCTGGACTTGCTGTCATAGCAACAGGTCCATAAACTTAAACCTGCTCGGGAGCAGCTTATTTCATGTAAACAGGATTAGATTGCATCTTGAGATGATTCTTAAAATTTGTCCCAGCCACTGCTACTTTATTACTGAACCAGGGGCAATAATAATTTAAAATAATAATAAATTAAAAAGTTTACTTGAAAATAATATTTTAATGTTGTGTAAAATTGGCATATAATACATAGACACAGTCACTTGATTGAGAGATTTATTTGTAAATTGTGATGGAAAAATTACTTTATAATTGTATTGGATGTTTACACACATTGTGCAGTTAATCTTCATCGTGCATTAATTTGAGTGATGACAGATAATATGGGAGTGGCTTGATGTAGCGCAAGAGATGCAGATAATTTGATCTTGACTGTTAAGAAACTTTAATATTGTCACGTAACAAATCTGCTTCAAATTTAATAAAAAAATGTAATTACAACATTAAAATAAAAATGTAAAGGGTGTAAAAATTCTATAAAATCGGATGCAGATTTAATTTAACTTAACTTTTATGTTGGTTTGGTCATTTCCTTAAAAAGGTCTAGAAATTTGTGTTTTGTTTAGTTTTTTCTTGTCAAGTTTTTTGCCAGGTGGCTTTTTTAATTATATGATTTCATTACGTTGTCTTGACGCCAGCCAATCTTTGCATTGCTGATCGTGGTTGAGTATCGATGCACCTGCCCTCTTCAAGGAGCACAGGCACAAGCAGTGATCTCAGATATCTTAATCCATATATTTTAATCCAATCCACAAATTCGTTTGAAGAACAAAATTAGCCAGAGATCAGTTATCAGGATTAGAAGATCTGAGATCTGTCATCTCGGATGTATTAAGCAAGGTATGAAGAATGGGCCCCAGATCACCAAAAAAGGGCTTCTCTCTCACTTGCTCGATTTCTTGGATATTGTAAATAAATTGCAGACATCAGTGAGCCCCTATCAAAATGCTGGGAGACTTGTGTAACTTAGGGAGAGGTTGGATGTCTGATGTTGTGCTGACATGCTCCTTTACCCTTCCGGTTACACTACACTCATGTTTTGATATTTGCCATTGCTAGTCAGAGACACATGGTAATGGGGGAGGGGGAATTCTCATTATAGAAAATATTTTATTGGACAACCATTTCTAGTGTCTGTGTGTGCAAGCCGAGTCCTCATCCAACTTAGGCAGTACACTAGCACATGGCTTCAAAGGACACAAAACCTATATAAAATACCTGCATACCTTAAGAGTTAAAGGAACTGTACGTAAGATATATATTAATTAATCATAAAATGGCCCCGATATGTCACTAGACATTAAGAAATCATGTTAATTTCAAATACTTATATCACTGACAACAGTAGTCCGGCCAGAATATTGTCATTTAAAAGTTGTTGTTGCTGACGCCCTCAACTGATGTTGATGTTGACATGTTGTGTTTTGGCCTGAAGCTCCACCTTCCACCTATCTACCAATCACGAAGTCAGTAGTGTTTCGGCATCAGGGTTGCCAGCTCTGGTCTAGTTACCACAGCTGCAGCTCTACAAACATTCCTGCTGGATCCTGCAGCCTATCTGGCAACCTCGAGTCAGGGGGGAGGGGATAGTGATTGCAGTACCAGTTTTGGCCACAATCTAACATACACTTCCTTTAACATTCAATTTGACTTGTAGTAGCTATTTTATTATTCAGTTTATCTTTCAAAATAGGGAAAACAAGACAGTCAGTGTTTACATTTCCAGACCATGTTTCACCCATGTTTCTTCCTCATTTCCTGTATTCAGTCTACTCTGTATACTCCTAGAGATTATTAAACACTAAAAGACAAACTATTTAACTCAACTAGAATTTCCCCCCCCCTTTATTATCAACTTACGGCACATGGCATCAAGTCTCACAAGGCAGCCGATGTAATTGTCAAAATCCATGTTTCCACTCTCATCGCTATATCTGCGAATAATCATCTGAAAAAGTTGATCATTCAATGGGAAACCTGATGGAGGCACAAGAGATAGAAGATGAACGTACAGTTCAAATGTGATCACCACATATATATTTATGGACAAGGTTGTCAATTTTTAACCAGCTTTGTATTGTCACAATATCAACAGTATATGCATGTACTCTATGGTGAGGTTTACGAGCGAGAGACCTGGGCGTGATTGAGAATGAGCGTCTGTAAGGCACACCAGTCTCGAGTCCTCTCATGAGAGAGCTCGGAGACATATAAGGACGAGTGGGTGTTTAGGGTACGTTTACACAACAGCGGTGTACTAAATTTTACATACGGATGACAAGATCACCAAGATATCCTGGCTTATTCCCTTATCCTAGTTTTGTGATATAGGCCTAGAATTTGAGTTTGAGTGTTTTGTGATGTGTGTGCGTGGCAGTCGTCCGTTTAGGGGCTGCCCGTGTTACTTTTGTTTTGTTTATTTATTTTGGATTAAAGTCTTTTAAATGTTCGCTGGTTCCCACCTCATTCTTCCTATACAAACAAACTTTATTACATACTCCTTTTTTGCATGTTACTTGCAACCTAGTCTCCTGATTTATTTGCAAGCAAAAGCAGACTTTTGAAATTTCCAAGGCTTTTGTCAAAACTAAAGTTAGAATGAAACCCGATCTTTTCTTAAAATCTTGGAGCCCATTTTTAAATTACTTTAAGGAAACAGGCTCTGGATAAAACTTTTTTCTTTCTTTCTTGATTACTTAAATGTTTATGTTTTTATATTATATATATGACATACAGCCAAAAAAACCCATAAAAAACAGAATTGTTCAGACACCAGATATTTTTTAGTAGTGGGCGCAGGACACAATATATTTTATTTTAATGAGGATAGCAAAATAAAACTGTGACATATACCCAAAAATGATTGTGTATGTTATTGTGATTATATGTTTTCCCACTTAATGTATGTGGGTAATAATGAATATTGGCCAAGATTATTTTTCACCAACCAATTCCATGCAGGCTTATAATTAATAGAATTAACATCCTGAAACCCTAAAGAATCCATTAATTGGGTTTCTTAATGTTATCATTACAGATGGGGATGATGTAAATCCCCAATGGGTGTTTACCTGCTGCTTTGAAGGCACCTGGAAGCTCATCTGCTCCAATAGTTCCTGAGCGATCCCTGTCATAAGTCTTATAAATTGCCTATAAAACAGACAGTAGCTTATTTTGAAATTAGCTCCCGTATTTTTATTTTTGTTAACTTGTCTCAATGTAATGCAGAGTTCCATTTTCTGTAGTCATAAGAAAAAAATCTGTAAATCTTCAATCAGCATCACAAATAGATCAAACACAACAACATACAAATACACAGCTTTGTAAAATCAAATCTCTAGTTTACAATCACAAAGACAACTCTTCAACCTGCTGTTACATTCTCTGCTCACCTGCCATTTCTTGATGTTGTTCCAGAGGTGTTTAAACTCATGGAAGCCCAATTTACCTGTGCTGTCACTCTGGATCACAATGTCAAGATCAAACACCAAAGCCAATAGCCTTGTAGGAATCACACAAATATGTAGTGCGATATGAGGTGAACCGAGTTTGAATCCTCGCAATTAAGGCAAAAATATCCAAAGCCCTATTTGGACAGTAATTGTTTCTCATGGGGGTATTTTCATAATTTACAGTCTGTGATTTTATTGCCATCTGAATCCAGAATTTCAGTGTTTTTCTCCCACCACCTGTATAAAAACCCCCAGTCCAATTACCTGCTGTTTTTTGACAAACACTAAGGTTGTGTGGTGATTTAATTACCGCTTGAATCCACATCTGATTTTTTCAAGAAGAGATCGCATAAAATTGTTAATTTCCTTTTTGACCACCATATCGTTGTGTTTCCCTGTAATTTGGATGCATTTTAAATATCTACCCTACACTTTTATAACTGAATTGCTGGAAAGTATTTACAAAAATAATCTTTCATCACCACTCAAAAGAGAAAGAGAAGAAAAACACAAACATTTAAAATGAGTCGTTATTACGGGATTAATTGTTATATAGGTTACATTTGCAGCATTGTATTAACTTATTTTCTGCTTATTTCCAACTTTTAAAGGTTCCCTAGAATGAAAAATTGAATTAACTTTTGTTCAGTACATGGACATCACATACTCAGGGTTCCTACGCAGTTTTCATTTCAAAATTCCATACTTTTCCAGACTCAAATTTCCAGATTTCCCTACAGATTTTTACAACCATATTTAACTTGTTCTGATAAATTGTTTTAAAATTCAACTGCTAACAGGTATGTTACATTCTAAAGGTTTAATATTGGCATTTTTGCCTTTTATTAGGATAGGAAAGTAGCTAGACAGGAAGCAAGTCCATGAGGCAGGACTTACATAAAATAACCTATATGAACCTATCTAAAAATAGGTTCATAAATAGGTGCGAAAGTATTCGGCCCCTTGAACTTTGAAGCCTTTTGCCACATTTCAGGCTTCAAACATAATGATATGAAACTGTATTTTTTGTGAAGAATCAACAACAAGTGGGACACAATCATGAAGTGGAATGAAATTTATTGGATATTTTAAACTTTGTTAACAAATCAAAAACTGAAAAATTGGGCGTGCAAAATTATTCGGCCCCCTTAAGTTAATACTTTGTTGCGCCACCTTTTGCTGCGATTACAGCTGTATTTGTATCCAAATCCGGCTTTAAACTTTATTTTAATTTAATTTTGCACGCCCAATTTTTCAGTTTTTGATTTGTTAAAAAAGTTTAAAATATATAATAAATTTCGTTCCACTTCATGATTGTGTCCCACTTGTTGTTGATTCTTCACAAAAAATTACAGTTTCATATCATTATGTTTGAAGCCTGAAATGTGGCAAAAGGTCACAAAGTTCAAGGGGGCCGAATATACTTTTGCAAGGCACTGTAGCTAACCTATTGAAAGCGTATGACTATATTTATATGTTACATAAAACTTTTAGACCTAATCTTTTTTTTACTGTCTATATGGTAGATTGATCCAAATGGAATGAGAAAAAAAAATGTATATATTATATACATTTAGAAATTCTTAATTTTATATTTATAAAATGAAATGGGGACAATAGTCTGGAAACATAAATATTTTTCCATACTCTGATTTATTTTTTCCATACTTTTCCAGACCTGGAAATTAATCAAATCAAATTCCATACTTTTCCAAAACCCGTAGGAACCCTGCATACTGTAAGTCTCAAACACCATTGCCTCCTCCTTCATATGTAAATCTCGTGCATGAAAAACACCACGGAAAAATAAGAGATTTTCAACATAACGCCAACCGTGATGCAATCGGAGCCGAATCATCGGGACTGTAGGTAAACAAGACACTCAAGGATAGCAAAAACAGCAGCTCTCATGACACGTCATGTTCCAGGCTGTCCAGGAGACATGAGGACTTACACCTCTATTCCTGCAAGCAGTGATTTTATCCACTTATTGACTGTTTAAACAATTTCTGATTAAATTGAAAGTTTTTTAGAGAGACAGCATTGTCTCGATAACGCAAGATGCTAGTACAGTAACAAGGAAACACCAAGTCCCATACAAAACTAAATAGTGTGTCTAAAAGGGTTGGGCAAAAAAATTGTTTTTTCGATTAATTGTTTTTTAAAATCTGGTCGATTCAGAATCGATTCTCAAAGGCCACAAATCGTTTTTTTTCCAGATTTATTTCCGCTAACATTGAACATAAGATTAACGTAAATCTAATTACTAGTCTTCTCCACTAGATGTCACCCATTTGCCTTGCGTGATCTTACAAAGGAGCAAGAGGCGCACATCATTTATCCATTCAGAGTTTAAACGGCAGCTTCCGGTGCGTTGTTGCCTTTTATAATGCTGAGGTGAAATGCTGTAGTAATACTAAAAATCTGCGGAACCATTTGAAGTATTAGGATCAAACTTGAGCAGTCACTTAAGCACGTACGTTAGGCATTATAGACATATTAAAATTATATATATAGTCCATTTACAGTGCAGTACCAATAATTTAAACCCTAATAGCTTATATTATAAACAGATTTCCTCAAATAATAGTTAGTCAACTTAAGTCAGCACATTAAGTTATTGTTGTCCGTTACCACGGCAACAAGCTGTGTCCAGGAATTAACGGTAAAAAAAATAATGAACAAGTTTCTCATGTTTGAAAAGTAAATGCACACATGACGAGCGGCAAAATCGCAAGAAAAGCTTGTTGTGCACTGAAAATTGCTAAAAAATCATCCAATATCCTTTTTATGTTTTAGAATAAATATATCAAAACATCCATAAAATACTTCTCAGATAATTTTTTTTTAGAATAAAGTTGCATCAAAATTGTATTTAACAAATGTATGGATTTGAAATATAGAGATGCGTTCTGTTTTAATGTACTCAGGTGTAACGTTACCTAAAATAAAAAGTTTAATATACAGGTTTGTGGCTCTTCATTTCTTTTTAATTACCCACTTTCACTGTTCTTTTTTATAAATACCTAGTATTTGTATCAAATCTATATTCATTTGAGTTGAATCGAGAATCCAAAATCGAATCGAAAATCGAAATCGAATCGATTTGAGGGCCTGTGAATTGAAATCGAATCGGGGCATCTGAATCGATACCCAGCCCTAGTGTCTAATGACAATGGTTAATATTATTTTGTATTACAAAATACAACCGTAGATACGTTACTTACAGATCATATATAAACATGCAATATCGTTGACGAAAAAAGACAAGTATAAAATGTAGACTGAATGACACCAAGCAGAACATCTCAAATGGAGATTGCTGAAATGCAGCTTGTTTATTGGTGTTTTCAGATCATCCCGACGCGAGAGAGAGCTCGCGTGCATATGGTTGCCAGATTGGACATGTTTAGGTAAAACACTGCATAGTATACAGGGTTTTTTTTTTCACAGAAAAGCTCTGTTTTGGGGGATTTAATTACTGAAATCTAGCAATCGCAAACATGCAAGCTCTTTCCCGTTCGCGGATGATCTGAAAACACCAAATAAACAAGTAAGCTGCATTTCAACTACTTAAAGTGTCATTCAGTCGGTCTTTGTTCTGTCAGGACGGTCAGGATTCACGAGCTGAACAGCTGAACTGCTGTGCTGTGAGCTGCTGAAATAAGCCAATCAGAGCAGAACTCTGCATTAATATTCATGACTCTTCCAAATAAGGCAAAAGCAGAGCATTACATCCTAGGGTCAATTTCTAGGGTTGTAAATGGACCTGTAAAACTGTATCTGGACAATTTTTCCCCTTAAATAAGCCACATACCCTCTATGTAGATATCAGAGAATAATACATAAATTCCCTCCTTCAGAAATACGTAACGAGTTCTGATTGGGCCAGCGCTTCCCGTGTTGTGATTGAACAGCAGCTTAGCCCACTTTGCCCGGAAAGGTCCCGCCTCTTACCATAACGGGGAGATGCAAGTGCTGAATGCACGCTCTTCTCCACGTGGGAGAGCAACAAGACCACGCCCCCTATTTTACGTGTAGGGATATTAGATATAATATATTTGCTCATTTTTACATTTTCACACTTGTATTACCTATATTAAATCAAAATGATAATCTAGCTTTCTGTTGTGATGCCTAAATTACCTCTTAGCATCTAAAATGTTTATTTTATTGTTATTTTTAGTTAAGTCAAAATTGTTTATTCAATTACAGCCAATAAGATAATCATCGTCTTCTCAGTATCGCCCAGAATTGTTGTAATAGATTTTTCCCTAAAATCTGTGCAAAATTTGTTTTGAATGAAAGCAAGGGTTCAGATCAAACGAGGAAGGATACATCCATGACAGCCACCATACTTCTACATGACTCGATGGTAAAGCCATCTGTCTTCAGGTCACCATCTGCAATAACATAAAGGGCAGAGAGAATCAGCATTACACAGCAGCAGACATCAGACAAGACACACATGTCTACACATACCACTCACGTTTGGAGATGATTCTGTTGAGGATGCTCATCAGTTCATTGGCGCTTACTTCCATGTCCTGAAACAAAAGGAAAAGTTTACAACAGCCAGCATTTATTGTATGCACCGGTGTGTGTGTGTGTGTGTGTGTGTGTGTGTGTGTGTGTGTGAGTGTAATACTAACATCGCCAGCGAGCTGCTGGAACACTTTACGGAACTGCCTTTCTTCCTCAGACTCGTTGACCTCAGCATAAGCCAGCGGTCTCCGGGGCGGTGGCTGGGGAGGGATCTCAATAGTATCAGCATCACAAATGCACACATTTCCTTTTCTCTCCATAATCGTTTAAAAAAATGTAATATTACATTTTAATATTACATAATATGCACTTTAAATTATGAATCTACATTTTTATTAACCAACACTTTTTAAACAATTTATTTTTTAATTAATTGATTGATTTCTTAGTTAATTGTTAATTACCCAAATGATTATTGAGTGCCACAATTGAGCCCCAATTATATATACTACTTCCCACTCATAATTTACTTTTCAAAAATGTCTGTAGAAATAGTTATTTATTAATTAATTAATTATTATTATTATTATTATTATTATTGAGTGTCAACATCAAAAATCTTGGCACTACACTACAGGATTCTTTTCATTGGCACTTTTTGAAACAGGTCGTCAGAGATGACCAACAACAACCAGACACACTTCAGTATATAACATCACACTGAGAGCTCCTGTTACTCACAGGTTCTGAAGGCACAAACTGGCCAGGGTCAATGTTGCTGTGGAAACAGAATAAGAAGGCATAATTATGCTTTTAAAAGAGCTATTCACCAGAAGTCACAGCTGTATAAGTGCACTCTACTCTGGTACAGTAGTTCCATCTTATTAATGAACAAATATTACTACCACAAGAGCAGTGCCGCTGATCCAAATTTGGAAATAAGACAGCAGAAGCAGAACAGTCTGTGTTTATTGAACGTATATACTTTTCTTCCCACAGGGACCTTTGATTTTAATCAAAAAGCATTTGGAAAAATCGGGAAGAAAGAAAGTTACAAGACTCTGTGAGTATATAACCTTTGTTTTATAGTCATTAGATATATGTTAAACAATTATATATTTTAAGAAAAGTTAGAAACAGTCATTTAGCCTCTAACCCATTCTTAAGCATTAAGTGTCATAAACAGAAGTTGATAAAGATGCAAAATAAGACAAAAAATAAATTTGATATTGTGATATGGCATAGCACGATTGTCAAGTTGCCTAGGCTGTGATTAAATAAAACGAATGTATTCTTTTCAGAGTGGGGTGTGTCATGTATTTCTCAAATTTTTATTTTACAATACATTTCTTATTTTGTTTAATTAAAAAACAAACAAAAAATGTGTGTTAAAAAAACACATCTTTTTATTTTCTATGCAGATGCATTTTGTTCATTGAAATTGGTATCTGTACCCCATCTTTTCAGGCACTGTAGCTGTGTAAAAGGGCTGTAGAAGAATGTGTCTGCATTTATCTATCTCTTCCAGATTTTGTTTTGTTTTATGAAAATGTAATGTTTGGTTATATAAAGCAGTGTTTCTCATCTCCAGCCACCTACCAGAATGTTTTAGGCGTCTCACTAATTAAATTCTGTTCATATTGTTTTCATAACATTTACACACATTTTCCAACAAAATATTAATTTTCTCTCTGCAGATTTCAAAGACAACAGCTACATATATTTCAGAGTACTAATAGGAAAGCTTAGGAATTAGCTTATGTTCTATAATACCATAGTTGTGTTATTTGTAGAATGTATTTATTTTAACTTTTTTTTCTTTGTTTAAAGTATAATAATAATAAAGTGAGATTTTAGCCTCAGAGACTGTCTTACATACTGATGAAACAGAGCAGGGCTGCCTTTCCCAAAAGCACAGTAAGCCTAAATTGATCGTAGAGACCAGTGGTGGCAATTGTACTTCGATCAACTTAAGCTTACGATGCTTTTGGGAAACGCAGCCATGGTTTGTAGTGAAATATTGCCTCACCCGACCACATCAATAATGCCTCCGAGTAATTTCTTCGCTAGGAACATCTTATGGCACAAAGGATTCACTCACTTCCTGGGAGGAAGAAAGCTAGAATAAGCGTTTTATACAATTTATAGGCACCATACCAGTCAGCTCAGCACCAAACCAAACTTGAATCCATTAGTTTAAGTTACACATTATTACACATACACGTTATTAATAGCAAGCAACACAAACTACATTAAAAGTTTGTTGAAAGGTTTAACATAAATATGAGCATACAGTGGACTTGTGAATGTCAATCACACATTCTTGAAACAAATGCGGACACACCCACTACAAATATGTCCCCCATCCATCCACCACCCACACTAATTAAACCGCAAGAAGAAAATAACGTTACCTCACAAAATTACCAAGCGAAGTATGTATAAAATAGCCTTTAAATACTCAAACGTTTGCAATAGGGTGAGAGTTAGATGCAATCCAGGGGCGTTTTTTAACTCGGCAAATCGCATTAAATACCAACCATACGGTTTTCTGTTTGTTTTTTCGCCAGCGGAAATCTTCTCTTGACAACAGCTATCTTTAAAATAAACAGCTATCTTTTGCTTGCAAGCAATCTTTAAAAATATGTAATGCTTGGTAAATCTGGGCAATAAAGCATGAGTGTGCTTTTAGATGCTCAACTAAATTTGGATGCTAGTAAAACATGCTAGCACGCTAAACAAGCTAAAGTTACCCGACATGAATCCACCTTAACCAAGTAAAACCCACAAGTAACTTAAATATATTGGACAATATTTCTGGTAGTATACCTGTACGAATATTTTTAATTAGCTGTTAAGCGCGTTGAAACAATACACTTACCAGTAAAGAGAGAAGGATGTGAATGAACTGTCGTCGGTCACAAGTACGCGTCTGACAGGATACGCGGATTCCAAAATAAGTTACGCAAATGGCGTAATGTTAGATCAGGTGGTGAAAACACAACAGAAAGAGCCACACGCAAACATCGTAAAGAAAGACCGTCCCATTTTTCCAAGAATTTAAGGAGGGGAAGGCGCTATACCTGATCGACTAGTTCTAGTTTGCATGTCAGACCAGTACAGTATTATACAAAAAGAGTATTAAAAAAGTGAATACTACAACAGTAAGCAAATACAGCAATACTTAATTTATTTGATGGTAAAATTACCATTTGCTTATCTTTTCTCTGAAATTGGTCAATATACATGTGTTTGTACAAGATTAGACAAGCCTGAAAACCTTTCAGGCTTCAGAGGACAAATATTTTAAAGGCTGCTGCATAAACACCACCCACCCAGTAAGGTACAGTTCGATATCCTTACAGACACTCCACTACAATAATATATTGTAGGTTGTAGCCACTTTTGTGCATTGCATTTACACACTTTGCTTTAAGGGTGTAAACATATATAACCTGTTTGTCTAGTTCAAAGTTCAGTCAAGTTTTTGAATGTGTCACTTCTTGCCAAGCAACAGATTGGCTCCGAAGATTTTGGGAACGTGGCGGATGGTAAGGGAGACTCTGGTGCTGCGGGGCAGGGTGTCACCCACCTGAGCACCCGTTGATGAGAGATTTACCACATGCTCTGACAAAACATCCTCAGAAACTCTTTGAATACCGTGCAGATAACACTTGTACATGTCATCCTGGAGAATCAGCAGACTTTTTCGTTGTACCAACAGCGATAGTATGAAACGGCTTTCTTCTGTTTGAGGATATTCAGACTGCAGGGAGAGAAAAACATTAAAAGCTTGCTGTTTGATAGTTAGATTAGCTTGTTTCTGTGAGACTGTCTGCTCTTACCGGAGTCTGACAAACGGGCTTGTAGAAATCCAGAACTGTATGAGAGCCCAGACTGATAGTTGTTACTGTGGGGTGATACAGCGGTCCATCCTCATGAGGCTGAGGGAGAGATGGTTGAGAGAGAAAAGAAATAAAGAAAAAAGTTGAGTTAAAAATTATAAATACTGGAAATTAAAAGGAAATGCACTCTCCTTACCATAATTCCCTCCCCTGGCTTATATTCATTTACAAGCACATGATTAGCTGTCTTTCCAGCAAAAGCTCCAAGAGCAGATATTTTCTCTGTGTACTTCAGCAGCCAATCAGGGAGCTTCTCAGTAAGCATTCCTTTGGCATTTGGCAATCCACCTGTAAAAGAAAGGCAAAGAAACATATTTCTTTAAACATCCCATAAGCTTTTTTGATGCCAAACAGAAATATCAAATTATTATAGTGTACAATTGTGTCAAAATTGATTTATTGCAATACCGAGGTAAGTTGATTGCTCTCCTCAGAAATCAACTGTTTCTTGTTTTTCACTGACATGTCTCGTAGTTGTTGAGGACTAGTGCATCTTTGAGCCTACCGGTACATTCAGTATGAGTAAAATACTTACGAACCATTAAAACCAGAAACTCTATCCCCCGGTTTCACAGACAAGCTAGTCTTAGACTAAAATCTGTAAATATTTTTATTAATTCCACGTAATAACTTTTATATTGTTAGTAATAATCCAAAGTGAACATTTACTGGACTGAAGCAACTTAGGTTTATTTGAGTATTCATATATAATTTTAGATTTTTTTTAAATAAACCAAAATAATACAACAGGTTTTTGAGGAATGTTTGTTTGTACATCTCTCGACCATAATCGGCAAATGGAGAAAGTCAAATGTGACCAAGAACAGCCACATCAACTAAAATGATGAAAAGAGGAGAAAACATCATTCTGCACCAAATTTATAAACTACTCATGACCACCTTTACTAGAATTCATCACATTCTGTTGTATTTATTGTGGTACATTTTTACTAAAACTTGACAATTTATGAAAGATAATCTGTTAAGGGAATAGATTTTTCAATAAATATTTGTTACAACAGTGGCGTGTCGCAGCTATAGCTTCTAATGTTGCTATTTTTTATTACAAATCCTATAGACACAAAAAAGGTTAACATTGGAGCCTACTGAGGAGTCACCAATGGTCTTACCTCCTTAATGTAACAAATGCTATAGTTAAATAATTACAAGAACTTTGTTACTTTTTCATAAGGCCAAGTACACGTTCGAATCAAAAATGCAAAATGTGTTCTGCTGTTAATGACATATTAGGTAAACATTGCGTTCAAAGGTACATTCCAAAAGAAAATTAACATTTTCAATGTAAGAACATTTTATGTACAGTTAGTTTGACCTATCATAGCCTTTTCATTTAGACAATTATGTCAAACTTAGTTTTTAGGTGCCTAAATAAAATACAAATACATCATATAATATGTAAACAGGCCATAACCTTTTTTTGAAGTAATGTTATCAATGCATGTGTGGATGATACCACAAAATACAATTTTGCTAAATTAAACAAACAAATACAAATCTCCCAAAGGAGCGTGCCCTGGGACCCTGCTAAACGGTTCACACTACAACCCCCCACCCGTGTTCAAACCAAAACTACACCCTTGCAAATAAGCATTTAAATATCATTCTACTAATATATTATTATGACATATTATTGAAAGACATAGAGTGACTGCTAATACTAATATGTATTTAATGTACAAGTCGGCTATTCTGATGTAAAAAAAGATTTACATTACATATTTCTGTATATGAATAACATCTGCACCAAATGGTATAGGTTGCAAGTCTGAATAAAACTCTGGGTTCTCAATATATCATTGACTACCATAAGGTCATGAAAGCCTGATGCATCAAATATGATACAAAACAAACACTCAAGCACTTTTTTTGTTTTATTTAATCTACAGGTTAAATCATAAACTCTTCCATTAAAAAAAAAAAAGTGTGTATGTCAAACACAGCCCGTTACTGAATACTGACCCCAGTTCTGTAGCCTCCTCCCTGACAATTGCGTCCACTTAGGCTTGGGAGATCTGTATACCTTACAAAATAGACACAGGCCAGATAGTGTAAATTACTGATGACATTTTATGTAGGTGTAGATGATTAGAAGCCCATTTAAAAGTCCTACCTGCTGCAAAAGATACTCCTCCTCGGTGTCCGTTATAAAATGTGGAATATAATAAATAGTTGGAGGAGCCTAAGTATTAACATTAAGTACATTAAAATTAAAAACAATAAAACGCGTTGACTGATTAAACATTAAAATGACAAATCTCAACGCTTACCTCTTTAACAATGAATTTTTCCAGGTCAGTTTCAATGTTACACGGATTTGCCATCGTTCTTGTGAATATTTAACCATCAGATTAATGGCACTGCAAGAAACGGACACTCACGACTCTAAACAAGCATTCTTCAAAAGCAACTAACGTTACGTCTAAATATAAGGGGAAAAACCTTCATTTATGTTTACAGTCATCACTGACATAAGTTTTAAATCACTAAAATGTTGCTGAATGAGCAGGAAGGATTGTTCATTGATGTGTTTGAGATGAAGTTTCCTCGGGTACTCTGGTACAACACGTGACTTACCGTCGCCGTCTAGAGGATCGGAGCGGTAGTGCGCATTACAGAGGGCGCTATGACCATTGAAATGAATCGCCAGAAATGTACGCATATAGCATAAATTATGTTTTAAAGAAGGAAGTCCACCAACGCCTCTAAGACACTGAAGACAAAAAATATTTATAAAACACACACACACACACACACACACACACACACACACACACACACACAAAGCACGCATTTACAATTCGATAGCTAAAAATAATTTGCTTGCTAGTAAAGTGATAAAATGATCATAAAACATGTATTTTATGTTTCTAACTATAGGGGCTACCTTTCTTCCCCCATTCCAGCTGAAATACCCCCCAACCCCACCCCCTCCTTCTCTATCTCTTTTTTCCTCTCTTTTTCTTCCAACTCCCAATTTGAGCCTGCAGCGCTGCAGCTCTGGTTTCCATGGCAACGGCAGAGCAAGAGCCACATCTTGAATCAGCCATGGTTTCCTTCATTAATAGTTATTGATCAGGTGTGATAATGCTAACAACATCAACTCCAGAAGCACAGCGCGGGACTGCATAAACCTCCAACACTCTTGACCACTGGAAGCAGAGAGAAATAGACCAGCATGTCAATGGGGAAACTGGCCACTGCAGTGAGTGCTGCATAAACTGAGCAAGCCCAACAACTGTGAAACACATCATAAAAATTTGAAGCATAATAAACATCATGTACTCCTTTTCTTTAATCCTAGTCCACAGTGAGTTGCTGTTATAACGGATTGTGTTGCTTAAGAGCTTCATGCAGCATTAGAAATGCTTACAGTACACAACTGTTCTGATGCTATGAACCATTCTGACAAAGCAGTATGATCGACTGTTGTGTATTTACTTGGTTGTAGTATTGCGGTTTTTAGGGAGTTCGGGTTGCCAGGGTTACGCAGAAATAGTGATGAAATCGTGACAGGAATATGCCTATGTTCTGACACACTCTCCTCAAAGCCACGCTCCACACAAAGTTGTCGCCTTGACAACATGATTTAATGATGAGATCCTCCCCTACAACTATCTTCAAAAAACAGACACATCTATAGGAGAAAGCAGCAAACAGAGCTACAGTAATCTCACAGATTACCTCAGTACATCCTTCCCCTGCGATCAGACGAGACACTGTTCTGCCATTTGAAAGGGAGAAGGCTTGGTTGTATTGCGCACATTTTGCCATACTGGTCTGTTTTCAGGCAACTTTGATGCCCTTGAATGTCAATGAAGGTGACAGAGCCATACATTTGTTTAAATAAATTGCATTTACAGCTAAACTCTCCAGATGAAACTGCCCTGCGTATGGCACCAATGCAACAAATAATTTATTTTCTATTAATGTTGTGGTTAATACACTGTGCTTTAGATGCCCTAATTGGTGTTGCATTAATATTATTGTGTTATGTAACAATATTTAGTACTTATAAAGATGTCTTTGAGATTTGAAGACGCTGTAATGCTGCACTGAGATTTCCTGGGTTACTGCTACAACATCACGCTTGATATCCCAATGCATCTAATGAAGTACTGTGTTACATGTTCAGTATTGACTGAGATGTGCAAGAAAAATATATATAAATGTTTTGTACTGCCAGTAATTATGTCTTATCTATATGCAACACTGACAATATTATGGGCACTCTGTATTTGTGTCTGTGTAAGCATATAAAATGTGGGACAGTAGTACATTTTAAAAACTGCCACAATGCAGACAACACACAATTAGGGCGAGAGCGTGACACGCTAGAACAAGTGATCATCCCAATGCCATATACCTTCAAAGGCTTTACACATTAGAGCTTTGGAGGGTTGAACACAAAGTTATCTTAGTGACCCTATAAGGCTGCCATGATTGTTCTCCCTTCAAAGTTCCCTACGAAGGCATCATTAATGCTGTTTGGAATGGCTGCAAAAGAGACTGATAAACAGAGACTCAAATTCTGAAATCAGCATAATGATTATTTGCTGCAGTTTTCAAAAAACATATAATTTATAACATATATGTAAATAAATAAAATAAAATATAATTTAATCTTAACACAGATATGAGGATTGCAAATAACTAGTATTTTTAATGCAGAATGAATTAATCTTCTTTAAAAAATAAAATAAAATAATAAAAACACAAAAAAACAACCACATTGAAATCTAACCAATTAACCGTCTTACAATACAGCAAGTATTGAAATATCAACAAGTTTAAAAATTCATGTCTATGAAACATTACACTCTCTAGTAGGCCACTTTTCTGTCACAGATAGCAGATGCCTGATTTATCAGGTGAGTAAGACATGCTTTTAATGAGGGGTTGTGTGCAGAGAAAAGATGTACTTGTCTCCTGTGGGACCTGTGAAGTCATTGTACAAGACATAGTAAAATAGCACATCAGGCATATGCGAGTTTGAGCCCTCACACTTCGGCATTAGGCTACCAACCTTTTACATTCCTTTTGTCTGTATCATGGGCGTTTCTGAATATAGAAAAAGAGTGACTTGACAGTGCATGTCTCATCACAATACATGCTGCTGTGAGGCCAAATGTACTCAAGTATTATTGACTTAAGTTCCACATTCCAGAAGTTCTAAAGGACTGGAAACACTGGGGTCCTTAATTAGATTCTATCATGATAAAATAACCCCCTCTGATTTTTTATTTTCATCATACATCGGATTTAATAAGTTGTCATGAGCCTTGTGCAGAGAAAATGAGCCCTTGGGTCTGTTATAATGAAATATGCCGCTACTAAACACCAACAAAAAAAACAACAATTGATTTTATGACCCACAGAGCTGGTACCTCTGGGCCTCCAAATGAATTTTAGTTGTCCAGCAATGTCCCACTAGATGACACCTAGGCTAGGCCTGTAGCTATTTGGCTAGTATAACTGAATACTGTAGTAGTAAAGCGCCTTGTGCACCTTTTGGTTGCTGTAAGGCGCTATATAAATAATTATTGATTGATTGATAGTAATAATAATAATAATATAAACCACAGCAAAATATCCACTATTATTAAAATCCACTATTATAATATACAGTGTTTAATTATAGTTACCTAGCTACTGTACTACAGTATAATGTTTGTTTAGTTTTTAGCTACAGTATACAGTGTTATTACACGGCTCTGTGAAATACTTGATTCTGATTGGTCAATCGCGCATTCCAGCGGTATGTTGTTTCCAGATAACACCCGCTCATACGGGTACTACGAGTTATCTTGACCAGTACTACTTCTATGCTTAACGCTGGCGCCTCCGCTTTGCGTCGGGGTCCTGATCACTCTGTCGGGGGTTTATTCTGCGAAAACACCCGGCTGGGTGTACATTATCCCTTACTTAGTGAGTAGTTTACTAAAATATATCGACGCTACTAACAAAAGTCTACATATATAAAAGCAGGCCTAGGCCTATGTATGAGCTCAGTGAACGATCTCATTTCAAGCCTAGAAAGTCCAATCCATTAGTTGATTGGTTGATCCTAAACGACCATCTTTCTCGTAGACATTGTTGGGAAGTCCAGTGAATTGATTTATCCTAAACGAACTGCTTTTCGTTCACACAGCAGCAGGCTTCGTTAGTCCTGTAGGCCGCGAACACGTACTGCAACTACGGTTGTCAGTTGACCTTTCAGCTTAATCCTGTTCTGTACACACACAGTTCAGTAATTTAGGGGGTGACAACATCCAAAATTTAACACACACACACACACACACACACACCTGTGCATTTTCAGGACCCACAATCGCATTGTTGGAAACCCCGCGTTGTGAACGGAAACGCACTATAAATTGTCAGACGCCATGCAGTGCGAGAGAGTCGCTCCGCTAAGGTTTTTTTGTGTGTGTGTGTAGTTTATTCGCTTTCGGTAATTTACAGTAACGGAGAAATTACCTGTGTGTCATCTGATGGTTCCAGATCCAGTCACTAATCACCACTGGAGTTGCTCACGTCTGTCTTGTGCTCTATGCACGACTCAGATGCCCTCTGCAAAGGACGTGAGACGCGAGGTGAACGGTTAAGGGGCCCGGACCCCGTGATTGTTTACGAAGAAGCATCTGTCGATTGATGAAGATTTGACGGATGAACTCGGGACACTTATGGTGGCAAAAGTGATGAACTTTTCATTTCTCGTTGCATGTTCAGACCATGGTTCAGTTAGAAATTTCGAGAGTCGCACCTGTAAGTAAACGCGGTTGTCAATTAAAAAAACTGACATTGTGAACGTAGCCATAGTTTGTGTTGTAAACTGATGTATGCTAATCGGTTCATTTCACTCGTGCGTTAGAAAAAGCGATTCACTAATCCGAAGACTAGTCTTTCAAATCACGCAAATTAGGTTGAATTTAGCACATATATATATATATATATATATATATATATATATATATATATATATATATATATATATATATATATATATATATATATATATATATATATATTAGCATAGATCAGTGGCGAAGCCAGAAATTTTTAACTGAGTGGACCTTGGTGGAATAGGGTGGACCTCAATGACTACTCTCAAATTACACAAATTTAACAATATGGGACAAAATCACTTGACAGTAAATATAAGCTATATATGATTTATTTTTTGCCAACAAATTCATATAATTCATATATACAAAATTAATTTATAACAAGCAGCTACAACGCCTATTGCAAGGAAGACAAATATAGATATTGTGCTGCTATATGACCACTAACGAGACATCAGTGTTCAGTAATTAAGTTAATTTTAAAATGGAATATTGTCAACTAATGCAACTCAGTATAACTGTTGTCAAACATGTATTTGCAGCTTAACCTGTGAGAATTTCGTCTTGTGTTATGCACCGTGGCCCGTGTTAAAAGTTTATTTCACTAGCAGACGTAAACTCATCTTCCCATCCCCTCAACAATACGCAATTGGCTAAACATTACTACTAAGCTTATTGATTGGCTGTTGCAATAAGGCAGTTATATGAAAATGTTTTTGCTCTACAGTAATTATTTTTTTAATAGGGCTGTCAATCGATTAAAATATTTAATCGCTATTAATCGCATGATTGTCATGAGTTAACTCGCGATTAATCACAATTTAATCGCACATTTTTAGCAATTGTAAATCTAAAATTAAGTTTTTAATACTCTAATCAACATGAGTATGGACAAATATGCATGCTTTATGGAAATGTACATTTATTATTAGTGAAACCATACTTATTCAATAATAATCAATAAAGCATGAAGACTAGACGTCGACAAAGGTCATAGATGTTTGTCTAAGAAATTGTTCATGTCTCTTAAGCCTAAACTTAAAAGTTAAGAATAAGTAATTTCTCTCATTTTAAGAATATAAAGGGAGTTTTTACACTGGCAGTTTAATTCAGAGCAGGGCACAGTTCGTATGAAAAATTGGTAATGTGTACCAGTGAGCGCACCAGAACCACACCACACCCGGAGGAGGTCCATATTCCACGAGTAGGAATATAGTGCGGCCCCTTTAAGAGATGAACTGCCGGTATTTTGCGTGTGCGCGCCGAACTGGGCTGCGATTTACGTGGACAGTGTGAAGAACATGGACTTGGGAGCGCGCTTGTTCAGGAAAGTAACCTATGCATTCGTTTTAGCCGATTGTAATGTATTTAGTTCAATAAAACAGGTGTACTGTAATCGGTGATAATGATTTACCTCAGACATGAGCGAGAGTGAGCTGCAGTGCATCGCGCTCAGACTTCACTGCAGAGAATGCGCTCAGTGAAAATAAACGCACTTTTCTTTCTGAAGTCTAATAAAAGTTAAACAAAAATGTGGTAGCTTGCTTATGTGGTAGCTTATGTAGGCAATAACTGCACTTTTGGTTCAGAATATTAATGTCAACCCTTTTCTTTCCCTATTAATGTTTGGTGCTGCATCCTTTGCGTCTGATTGCTCTCTTTTTCCAACTACGGGCTATGCCACGGATCAAACAGAAAATGCGCGCTGTGTTAATAAATTTAGTGCTGTTAAAATGAATTTGCGTTAACGCGTTATTAACATATTTGACAGCCCTATTTTTTTATTGAAACTTTTTGTATGTGTTTTAGTGATTTGTGTTGTCACATAGGCATATTCTTTCTGCTATCCCAAATTTTTTTTTTTTTTTTTTTTTTTTTTTTTTGTCTGTCTGTTCTTCTGATTGGGTGGGCCAGCCGTCAATCTGAGTGGGCCAGTGCCACCCTGGCCCTTATGTAGCCTCGCCCCTGGCATAGATATGTATACGTGTAGACATATCTATGGTATATAGCGTGTGATAGCTATTGTCCTTATTGAGATTTTTCATTAATTGGATACGCTATAGGCCTACTGTTTAAATAATAATAGATATATTTATAATGCTATGATATTGTTTTAGATTTACATTATTATTGGGATAAATATATATTTAGTTTTATTTATTAAAAAAGCTAGCTAGCCTACTGCTTAAATTCAGCTAGCTATTTTTGCTTGTAGTTTTTTGTTTATTTGTTTTTGCAAAATAGTGGCTTGATTAAACTGTAGCCAAACTAATACAAATGATATGGTTCGGCAAAATAACCTGCAGTTTCAAAGTAGCCTAGCATCCCTCCCCAACACTACAGAATATGCTCATTCAGTATCCAAGATGTGTTCAACAACATAGGCCTTTATAGCAGACTGGCACAATGTTTCTACATTTTGTTGTTACAGCCTTATTCCAAATTTTGTTTGAAATCTTTGCAAATTTAATACAAGACCCCTGTGAAAACGCCACAATTTGTGTTTAACTTTTCTCCCCCCCCCCCCTTTTTTTTTGGAGTAAGTTAGTGCATTTGACTCTGAAGATTTGATTTCTTCTCTCTTATTTTTCATTATGTTGGTTAGAGGTTAAATTATAAGTTAGACTCGGTTTTGTTTCATTTTCTTTGGTGTCACGCATCCTTTTTTCCCCTTTAATGGTTTAATTATTACTTCTACTACTTTGCCTTGTGAATATTTTCTTTTTCTTTGCTTATTTTCTTAATTTGCTTGTATAATTATTGTTCATATTTTTACTTTTGTATAATAAATCACTTTTCTTATGTAGTACTTCATTTCGGAAGTCAAGTCAAGTCAACTTTATTTATATAGTTTTACAATGCTGATTGTTTCAAAGCAGCGTCACAGTATTAAACAGGAAAATACTCCAAAAAAAATTTATTCGGCTGTACAATAGCTCTGGAGAAAATGGTGAAGTTATCAGCTCATTTGAATTGTTCATATAGCGAAAATATGGGCAGATCAGTGATAAAGTTGATACAGTTAATTTAGTAATTATATTTATTTGGATATTTTGTTGAAAACTTAGATTGAAATTTTTGTGTCCCCATTTGCATTGTCTCTTGCCACTACTGTCACTCCAAATTTTACCACAACCTCAATGTTACTACGTCTGACCCTATCAGACTAAGAGGTTGTAATACCAAACGTCTTCATGTCTGGAGGAAACCTGGCACCGCTCATCACCTGGCTAATACCATCCCTAAAGTGAAGCATGGTGGTGGCAGCATCATGCTGTGGGGATATTTTTCAGTGGCAGGAATTGGGAGACTGGTCAGGATCGAGGGAGACATCCTTGATGAAAACCTGCTCCAGAACATCTCTGGGGAGATCTGAAAGTGGCTGTCCACTGACATTGCCCACCCAAACTAATATAGCTTGAGAGGTCCTGCAAGGAGAAATGGGAGAAACTCCCCTTAGATATAGTGTGCTAAGATTGTAGCATCATACTCAAAAAAAAAACTTGAGGCTGTAATTGGTGCTTCAACAAATTATCAAGCAAAGGCTGTGAATACTTTATGTAACTTTATTCGTATTATTACGGTATATATATTTGCAAATATTTCAAACAATTCTTTTACATTGTCATTTATGGGGTATTGTTTGTTGAATTGAGGGAAACAAATATGATTTGAATCCATTTTGGAAAATGTGAAATACGAAGCTCTGTGAATATACTTTCCGGATGCGCTGAATGAGGATTCATATAGAACCCAATTTACAGCTGTCTCACTGCCATGGCAACTGCTTTAGCGGTTGAGAATACCTTATATTCTTACCGTATGGATATCTCTTATTATATTATAGATTTGGTAAAGCTCAAATAGACAATACAATGTTAATAATAAATGTGAAATGGAGGGACATATTGATATAATTTATATTCAAGATGGCATTCAGCAGATGTGTGTTGAAGAGGAGGGTTTGTTAGAGCTGGAAACAGGACATTTGAGGTATGGCTGTAAGAGGTATCCAAGGCAACCAGGTAGCCACTTCAGCTTAGCAGTACCAAAGATATATAACTGAAATCATTCACATAGTCCTTCCTGCTACTGCTTATTGCCTAAATTTATTCAACTCAGTCTTTACCAGCCATAGTTGTTTTATGGGCTATAATTTGTTTGTTAGTTTATTACATAAATGTTGTTTATGCATTTCTTATTCTTTATGAGTCTCAACACACACACACACACCTTTTGGCTTTTAGCGACCTAACAGCATCACAGGCAGGCGTTATGATTCATACTGATCTTGCCATTCATCATAATGACACTTCAACCACACCATCAAACTGCAGCACTGCAGGACTGTACTGCTTCCACACAAACAACTGTGTGTGTGTGTGTGTGTGTGTGTGATTGAGTGAGTGAGTGAGTGAGTGAGTGAGTGAGTGAGAGAGAGAGAGAGATTTAAAAAAAAAAAAATTTTTTAATTTTTGTGTTGGCTCTGCTTCACATGCAGTATGCTATGTGAGATTTTGGTGGATTTTAGTGCAATGGTTAAATATACACCCATCCTGCTACAACACACACACACACACACACACAAAAAAATTAAGATATGTCATAATTAAGTGATTCCAAACCAGGTGCAATTGGTTAAAAATGCAATTGCATTATTAAAACCTATAGAACAGACAACTACAAGCATTATAAATTAACAGATTAAAAACAGATTAGTCTTTAAAATAAGTCAAAATATCCACAACATAGGGTTTACCTGAACTTCACACACACAGAGATGTTTTGAAGAATGTTGCCAATGTTATCTTATTATGTGTTCCATAGCAGAATTAAGTCATACAGGTTAGGACTGACATTAGGGAGAGTGCATTGTAACATAATTTTTATTGTATTATCCCTTAAATAATAATTCTAATTGTCATCGATACTTGAATCTGTGGAGTACTAAGAAAGAAAATGCCGGGAAACACTGATTCAATTAATTGAGAACAAACTTTTCAGAGGTTTCTGCAATTTATTTTCCATTCCTCTAAACTGAACAGAACGTACAGTTTTGAAAATCAAAAATAACACCTTTCACTTTCAAAGCAGTTCAGCTTCACACAGTTGGCAATTACAATGGTAACAAGAGTGTATGTGTGTCATTATCTAGACACAAACAAACACCCATACAAACGCTCTCGCTCACACAGCTCTCACTCACACACACACACACTCTCTCTCTCTCTCTCTCTCTCACACACACACACACACACACACACACTGAAGGGAATGTAGTAGGAATGCAGGACAGATATCACACACACTCTCCTTCTGACCTATCCTCCCCAAAATTAACAGAAATACAAAAATAAACACACTTAAAAAATTACAACTCATTTACAAACACCAAAGAAGAAAAAGTAAAACACAACAACAGGAAAAACAACAATATATCTGTCAAAGTTTTCCATGTTAAAAACAGGTTGCTTGGTTCAGTTTTGCATCCAGTAGAAGGTTACACTGTGTGTGTTTGTGATGGGACCTAATGCTCAGTAAAGTGCATTTGATGCATCAGCAGACAGGAAGAGAGAGAAATGAATTTGGGTGCTAATGTGGCTCTGGGCCTTCCTAACACTGACAGATATGATCGAGCTACATGAACTTTACAACCTCCGCCGTAAACATCACACCTAAAAGACATTTAACATTGAAATAACATTTTGTTTCAGTTTATGCAAATGTAAATACATTCATAAATTACATGTGGGGTTAGGAGAATCAAGCTGAGAAACTAGAGAAGTCTAAAAGCGATGAACACAACTCCTCGTATGAATTAACTTGACCGTAGCCAAAAAACTAAACTCAAATGACGTTTCCATGCATGGGTATGTTCCCCTGAAATTAGAGGCAGGGAGATGGAGTCTCACACGCAAGTACGTACACGTTCCGACATTGTAAACTGGAATCCTCTCGCTTTTATGAATTCCTGATTGACTCCAGTTCCCATGGTTATGCTGCAGTTCGTAGGCCTATGCGTACTGGCCTTTAGAAGACCACACCCATCTGATTGAGAAAACCAAAAGCGCTACAAACCAGAGAAACACAAATGAAGTGGTAGAAAGAAAGAGCGCTCCATTTGTGACACATGCAGAAGTGTGTCTCGGAGTGATGCAAGACGTTTTATTTATTTTTTAATGTTTGTCTGTTTTGATTTCCCACCCCTCAATAATTCACTTGGATATCATGCAATAGAGACGTGCAAAAAGATAACACCTAAATCCACAAAACACACTTTCATAAATGGCTGTGTTATGAATGCGTATAACATGTGTATGCCTACTCCATGCCGACCTACAGAGACAATATGACTTAAAAGCAGTGCGGAAGCCACAGGTCAAACGAATGCACAGGATGCCTCTACTGAGTGCATTTTAAACCATATGGATGCATAAAACAATTTTTCTCTTAGTCTATGCAGCTATGGGGTCAAAACAATGCTAACGTTGCGCTATGTCTTTTTTTGTTCCTTCGCTGATTATCTTTTCATTGGAACTAAAAGATATTGATTAATTGGCACTTGTTCAATGCTTCTAAATAAGTTATCGATATCTAATGTTTCATCACACACCTACATGTCGAGAAGCTGTGAAAGGTCTAGTTTGGCACAGGTTGACTATTATTACTGCGTCTATGTAATTAATATTGATACACCTCGTTTATACCCCTGTCGAAAAAACGAGCACAATCCTAATCAACAGACCAGACGTTTTTTTTCTCAACTAAAATATTTCTGTATATTTCACTTATCAAATAGCAGCATTTTTTACTTTTTTTTTTTTTTTAAACTTACGGTATTACAAAAAGTACATGTAAACCTATTCATTCAAAATTTGTAGTAAATCCAAAGGCTCATACAACAGACATAACAAAACACAAAACTTGACAACATGCTACAATATTGCTTCCAATAGTTCTTTACATTTTAAGTCGATCTAAAATTATCAATGACGTAGATATGGACACCAGCACTCCAAAGAGAGCAACTCTAATGCACAAACAAATTGCAAAGCTAATCTTAACCAGGCTTGATTGGCACTTTCATCATCCACACGAGTATAACGGATAATCACACACTGAAACCAACAGCGCAAGACTGCATTTAGACCACAAACTAGAGGAACTACACCAAAATACACAAAGAACATGAGACGCGACGGATTCCACAGTTTCATTTTTAAAAAAAATGAAGGAAAATGCAGAAATGGACTTCGATAGTTCTCAGAAAGAGGAAAGAGAACACAGAGCACAAACGATGGTGACATCATCGTTTGAGTTTGAGGTGGCTATCACATCCATCTCCCTTAGGTTATTTTTTTTGTTTTGTTTGTTTGTTAGTTTTTTTTTTTTTACCAGAGTTCCTTGCTCTGGGTTTATACACCTCTACGTTCTCTCAGAGCACAGATTCCCTGTTCTAGCTAGTTTAAGGTAGAATACTGAATCAATCAGGCAGAGAGCACGAGAATCTGATCACATGTATTAATGTTAGACTATGTGGTGTATTAGTTCAGAGGTACGGTGTTCGCGACGCGGCACAATTCCCATCGGCCCCTGTGGAGACACACACACCCTCTGTGATAAACACACACACACACGACACATCCGTGGCGACCGGCAGCCTGGAGAGGAAGAAAGCGAAAGGGGAAAGGATAGACAACAGAAAGTGGGAAAAGTGGTGACAGAGAAAGACATGAGGGGGTCTACAGCCAGAGTACAGAAAAAGGAAGAAAAAGAGGTAGTGCAAAGACAGAGGGAGGACACGGAGAGAGTGAGAGACAGAATTAACCCTAATGTCATGAGCATCAACAAATTTGTTTCACTACAAATATAAATGACATCTTTGTCTGTAATCATATTACCCTCATATTGCTGCACCAAGTGCTTGTGCTTCTGAAATCAGGTACAGTTTTATCTCCAAAAAGTATTGAACAACAATTTATACTTGGAGAACCTGATATCTCACGGCTGGTACTGAAATACAGTAACTAGTTTGGAAGTACATTAACGGAGCATATGGCATGTTAAACTTTGAATGGCATTTAAACAGCATTCATGAGAGGATGTGGAAATGTTAATATTCCTCACAATTATGCAATGGATATAAATAGGTTACTCTCTCACCCTCTCTCTGTCCATCTCTCTCCCTCTCTCTCTTCCCTTCTTTTTCTACAATTCCGCTTCGCCTCTAGCGAGTAGATTAGAGGGATGGTAGTTGGAGGGAGATGATGAATGACTTTAAGAGTGTGCATGTAGGTCAGCAGTAGATTGGGCTGTGCAGTGTTGTTATATATAGAAGTCCAGGGTTCAAATGGAGATCTGCTAATTAATGACAGGTCTGGGTGCCGCGGGGGGAATCGGACCCTCGGTGACCTCCGGTTTGGCGAAAGAGCAAGGTAAACTACAGGTAGACATTCCTACAGCGGAGCCTCATGGCCCGTGTTCTTGTGCTCGCTTGGTTTCATTGCTTTATTCCGTCACGCCGTGTCTCAGTGGACGCACTCTCGATGGTGTGAAATATGTACAGTACATTCCATAGTTGCGATGGCGTCAGGCCGCTGGATTCACAGTGTGGTTCAGAGACGATCGCTCGCCCTGTACGGGAGCTCCTGCTCACTCTCCATGCAAGAGCCAATTGCTGGCAAGACCGAAAATGCTGTTAGCAGCAAACGTTTTGATGCAGTGTACAACTGTGGAATTAACTAATGAGTAACTATCACCACCGTTCTGTGCAACTGATGACCTGTTGATCAGTGAAAAAGGTGGAGGGCTCGTGAAACTCTCCTGCAATGCTTTAGAAATGTTGGGCAAACGGAGCTGTGCGTCTGACGCTACGGCCTGCAGTTTGGTTTCTCAAAGGAAGCAGAATTACGATCAGTTAGACTGCAAGAGTTCGCCTCGCAGTGACGCCGCTTTACAGAAGAAGGCTGAAGGTCGACAGTAGTATCCTCCGGCCTTCGAATAAGTTCAGACAGGTTACAAAAACGGTGTCATTTTATTCTCTCGTTCACTACCTCAACCGCACCTCTGCTGCCATCCTGCCAAACTGCGACGTGAACGAGGTGGCATCTGTAATGCACCCAAGACTTTTCTGCACTGCATACAAACTGGAAATCTTTCTCCTTCTTCGCAAACATGAGGTATGACAACCTGAGCTCCTTTCAAACGAAACAGGCACGGACATTGCCTGGCTCCTCCAATCAGAGGAAGAGGAGGAGTTAAGAGGTACATCTGTCTAAACAGGTCCAATTATTTTTCAAGTTCAGGATTCTAAGGACTTCAATTCCTTGGTAGTGTTTCCAAAGGTTTTCTGTAGTAAGAGTTAAAAGTCAATGAGACAAAACAGACGGCTTTTAAGATCCTACTGTTCTGTCTCTGCTCTAGCAGGATCTTTTGAATATCCACTTGCTCTCAGTCTCATGAGTAAATTGCAAAATTCCCTCTAATAATTCGTGAGGGCTCCAGAGAAACTCTCCCATAGATACTAAAATCAGTAGATATGACAACAAAATCTCTTAAAATGTGTTTTCTTATAGCACCAAAATGGGATCCTGTGACTAAACTGCACTTGTATGTATGCGTTACATTCCAGTTCCAGTTCTCTAATGCCGAGTATCTGAACTTTGACGTATGATGTCTGTCTCTGTCTGTGGCTGAAGATTAGCTATCTACTCTTGACAGCATCTCAACTTGATACTCTATTTACATATAAAAAAAAACCCCAACAATATCAGGAAGTCTTTATACATTCAGGTCAACCTGGAATTACAGGTTTGAGTAAATCTAAAAGAGACTGAGTGTGAACTGACCATAATGGAGAATAATCACAGATATATTAGTAATGTAATGCAGATCAAATGCTTTCAGCAGGTGTTTTGGATTAAGTCTCAGTTGAAAACAATAAGGGGGGAAACTAAGAGTACCTATGGAAATTTCTCCCAGGTATCTTCATTTTCATTTCAGGCCTACACTGGAGACTGAATTTACTGATATTAAAAAGGGGACCGCTTCAACTCAAATTTCCTTGCTCAGGGTGTGGATCAGGTATGAACTGAACTTTGAGGATTTTGCAAATGGAAGCCAAAAACAGAACATAGAATTCAAAAGACCCTGGCTAAGAGAGAGGAAGTGAGGTTTGAGCTCCTCCTCCTCTGAGTGCCCCAGGGCACAATACTCTGACCTACATAACGTAACAACTTTAAAAATACAGCAGAATTTAAATCACAAAATATCATATTTCTTCCCAAACAGATTATCTATCCACAGTTCCATCAGATCTTTTTTTCATTTGTTTTGTAATTGTCCTTATTTTGTGTTTAAATATTTGGACGTTTCTTGCTCCAACCCATCCCGTTCTTCATCAATTTCATTCATTCAGTCATCCATCAACTCTTTCTGGTTGCCTTTGCCTTCGTCGTTCCCCTCCCCGCTCCTGTCCATCCCTAGCCCACCTTCTGAGGGTTGGTGGCACGGACGCCTTGCTCGTACGTGATTCGCTGGCTGATGAGATACTGTGCGGCCTGTGTCGCTGCCGGTGACCCTGTAATGGTCACCTTGCGGTTGCGTGTGCCTGGAATGAACTCTCCCTTTTTAGAGATCTGAATTCGTGCGCCCGTCAGCTCCTGATACTCCACCAGAGTCTTGCCGCCTTTTCCCAAGATGGCACCGACCAAGTTCTCTGGCACAGCAATCTCCACCACCTCTTTTCCACCTTCTGCCAGCTTCTCTGTGCCCAGCAGAGACGATGCCACCAGTGGTGATGAGGGATTCAGGTACCCATTAGAAGCCCCTGTGGCGGCCGCGAGAGACCCCAGTGAGAAGCCCCCTAAACTAGGTGCAGCAGGGTGACCGCCCCCTCCAGAGGCCTCGCTGGCATATGTAGCAAGCAGATTGGCAGCAGCTGCAGCCGCTGGATTGGCGCTAGCCGCAACGGCAGCGAGCACCCCAGATGCAGCGGCCGGGTTAAGGCCAAGCCCCAGTGTATTGGTATTGTAGCCGTAACTGGCCAGAGTGTTCAGGGCAGACGTAATGGCAAGCAGATCATTACCGGAAAGACTTGACATGGCCGTGGGGAACCCACCCATGCCTGCGAGACCTGCCTGGCCAAGGAGTGTGGAGGCTGTAGCTGCTGCGGCGGCGTTGGGTAACACCTCTGTAGAGTTGGCGAAGGGTGATCCTGTTGGATTGGAGTTTGCCACGGGGCCGGTGATGTTGGAGTAACTGATATTCAGACAGCTGCTGCTCTGTGGGTCCTCCTGGATCTTCTGGACAATGATCTCCACTGCTTTACGGTTCTGCTCCGGCTCCCCACTCACTGTCACAACACGCTCCTGCAGATTGATGCCCTCAGGCTTCTGAGAAAGCTGTACCCAGGCTCCTGACTGCTCCATCACAGCCTTAACTGTTGCCCCACCCTTACCGATGATGAGTCCTGCTGTGCTGTTGGGCACGATCAGTTTAGCCTGTGGAGGAGGGGAAGTGTCACTTTGATTGAGGAACAGAATTACATGCGTGAAACTGCACACAGCCCCAAAAATAGATGCTGCAGTAAGCTCAAATGCATCTGTGCTTGTTAAGTATTTGTTTGTTTTCTGACAACTTACTCACTTTTCTCACACTTACACAGTAAAAAAAAGTTTGCAATATATTAAAAAGGGTTGTATTTACAAAATGCAACCCTGCATGCTTGTATACGTTTAAGAGTGTATCATAGTGTATGTGTGTGTGTGTGTGACTCTGTAAGGTCTGGCTCTTAAGTCAGTGCTTATTTCAGTCATTTGTTGATCCCCGGTCTTACATTGCAGCTGCTCTCTCTTACTCCCTCTCCGTTTCTCATTCTGCAAAGATCAAGCAGGTAAAAATAACCCACTGCTCTCACACTTTGCTGCCCCTCTCAGACAGTCTTTCCCTGGGGAACAACCACCAGCCTGCCCTGCCCTCTGCCTCCTCTGGGCTGGTATATTTTCCTGCCTTCAGTGTTGCTTATCACTGTCAGATAGCTGACAGTAAGTACATTTGCATGCACTTTAGGAATTGATATCAGTCAGACTAAAACAATAATTCACATTTTTAAAATGTCTCTTGTACACATTCAAACTGCTTGACTAATTATAACTGCACATGAAAAAGTACTCTTTGCTATCATTCCATAAGCAAACTAATCACATTATTACAAACATTATGAACTAAGCTGTGGTTCAGGGGAATAACTGATTTGCATGTTTAATTCCTAAAATGCAAAGTCTGATATGTTTAACTCTTTATCACCCAATTAATAACTAGGAACTTCGGTTTGGATTCGGTGTTGTGCAGTAGTAGAGTAACCTCCCAAACAAACCTGTTTAACACGGTCAGGGTTAACAGTAGTCTGTGGCTGGAGAATGCTGACTGGTTCGGTCTTCTGACTGCTCTGAGGCATCTCACGAACTTTTTCAGCAATGAAGTTATGCACTCCATTCAGAGCTTCCACTGTACCCTGAATCAAACAAACACGCTCTGTTGTACCTGATCAAACACACACACACACACACACACACACACACACACACACAAAAACCCCACAATGTTAGCATACAGACAAAATTCACATGTAAAATTAAATTAATAGGGCAAGGTATTAACACAAATTTCACAATTCCATTTTGATTCACAAGCTTGCAGAACTACAGCACACACTGCACTTACTCCCGATTACTCTCAACCGTGGAACATGAGAGGTGTCAGTAAATAAATGTGTTACTTATTTGAGTAAGTAACTCACATATTTTGTTTGTAAGTAATGTGTCACTTTACTAGTTATTTGAACCCCATAATAAAATCACCTGAAAATCAAGTATGATTTTCAGTCTATTAATCAGTATCAATGTCCATACGTTTTATTAACAGTTTGTTTTACACAGTAATGTTTATTTAGTAACTGTAGTTTCCAAAATATTTTTTTTTCCTCCACTTAGTTTCAAAAACTAGTTTGGGACTGCTATTTAATAGCCTTATCTTATGCTGTTAATTCATCAGTGTTAGTGAAATTCGTACAATTGATGTGCATGTTAAAGGGTTAGTTCACCTAAAAATGAAAATTCTGTCATTAATTACTTACCCTCATGTCGTAAGACCATTGTTCATCTTCAGAACACAAATGAAGATATTAAGCCTCAGAGCTTAATGAATCAGTGTATCAATTCATGATTCGGATCGCGTGTCAAACTATGGTCAAACTGCCAAACTGCTGAAATCAAGTGACTTTAGCGATCTGAACTGCTGATTCGATACACTGACTCATAACGCTTCAAAGCTTTATTAGGCAGTGTTTTGAAATCAGCCATCTCTTTATAAGTAGTTATTTTGTTGTTGTTTTTTGCTTACAAAAACTATTCTCGTCTCTTCGTAAAATTATTGTAGAACCACTGTAGTGAGATGGACTTTGTATAAATCACTGTAGTACCTTTTATGGGTCTTGACTGAGAGAGGAAATGACATTGGTGTTATTGGAGGCCTTTTCTGAGCAATCGGATTTCAACAATAATATCTTCATTTGTGCTCCGAAGATGAACAAAGGTCTTATGGGTGTCGAACAACATGAGGGCAAGCAATTAATGACAGAATTTAAATTTTTGGGTGAACTAACTCTTTGAGTACTTCTGTGTGCTTCAGCCATTTCTGTTAAATACATTTGATTGTGTTTTTAAAAGAAAATGTATTCTAATTTTGAAGAACAGTATAAAAATTTATATATACAGGTCCTTCTAAAAAAATTGCATATTGTGATAAAGTTAATAATTTTCCATAATGTAATGATAAAATTAAACTTTCATATATTTTAGATTCATTGCACACCAACTGAAATATTTCAGGTCTTTTATTGTTTTAATACTGATGATTTTGGCATACAGCTCATGAAAACCCAAAATTCTCAAAAAATTTGCATATTTCATCCGACCAATAAAAGAAAAGTGTTTTTAATACAAAAAAAGTCAACTTTCAAATAATTATGTTCAGTTATGCACTCAATACTTGGTCGGGAATCCTTTTGCAGAAATGACTGCTTCAATGCGGCGTGGCATGGAGGCAATCAGCCTGTGGCACTGCTGAGGTGTTATGGAGGCCCAGGATGCTTCGATAGCGGCCTTAAGCTCATCCAGAGTGTTGGGTCTTGCGTCTCTCAACTTTCTCTTCACAATATCCCACAGATTCTCTATGGGGTTCAGGTCAGGAGAGTTGGCAGGCCAGTTGAGCACAGTAATACCATGGTCAGTAAACCATTTACCAGTGGTTTTGGCACTGTGAGCAGGTGCCAGGTCGTGCTGAAAAATGAAATCATCTCCATAAAGCTTTTCAGCAGCTGGAAGTATGAAGTGCTCCAAAATCTCCTGATAGCTAGCTGCATTGACCCTGCCCTTGATAAAACACAGTGGACCAACACCAGCAGCTGACATGGCACCCCAGACCATCACTGACTGTGGGTACTTGACACTGGACTTCAGGCATTTTGGCATTTCCTTCTCCCCAATCTTCCTCCAGACTCTGGCACCTTGATTTCCGAATGACATGCAAAATTTGCTTTCATCCGAAAAAAATACTTTGGACCAGTGAGCAACAGTCCAGTGCTGCTTCTCTGTAGCCCAAAAGTGGCTTGACCTGGGGAATGCGGCACCTGTAGCCCATTTCCTGCACACGCCTGTGCACGGTGGCTCTAGATGTTTCTACTCCAGACTCAGTTCACTGCTTCCGCTGGTCCCCCAAGGTCTGGAATCGGTCCTTCTCCACAATCTTCCTCAGGGTCCGGTCAGCTCTTCTCGTTGTGCAGCGTTTTTCGCCACACTTTTTCCTTCCCACAGACTTCCCACTGAGGTGCCTTGAAACAGCACTCTGGGAACAGCCTATTCGTTCAGAAATTTCTTTCTTTGTCTTACCCTCTCGCTTGAGGGTGTCAATGATGGCCTTCTGGACAGCAGTCAGGTCGGCAGTCTTACCCATTATTGTGGTTTTGAGTAATGAACTAGGCTGAGAGTTTTTAAAAGCCTCAGGAATCTTTTGCAGGTGTTTAGTGTTAATTAGTTGATTCAGATGATTAGGTTAATAGCTCGTTTAGAAAACATTTTCATGATATGCTAATTTTTTGAGACAGGAATTTTGGGTTTTCATGAGCTGTATGCCAAAATCATCAGTATTAAAACTATAAAAGACCTGAAATATTTCAGTTGGTGTGCAATGAATCTAAAATATATGAAAGTTTAATTTTTATCATTACATTATGGAAAATAATGAACTTTTATCACATATGCTAATTTTTTGAGAAGGACCTGTAGTGATAAAAGATAATTATATATATATATATATATATATATATATATATATATATATATATATATATATATATATATATATATATATATATATATATATATATATATATATATATTCCATGACTGGAACACTGATCAAGCTATAACATTGAATTTGAAATATGAGACTTAAAAGTATAAATTGCAAAGTTTATTAAAGTTATGTTCTTCATCAACTGAAAACAGCATTGACTATAA